>NC_051068.1:88321021-88472855 GCF_004664715.2 Peromyscus leucopus | reverse complement strand
CACCAGTGACTTAGACAGATTTTTGGCTTTCTATTCCAAATTTTCCTTGAGCAATTGATGGGAAAGGAGAAGACACACAGTACATAGGTCCTCATTTTGTGAGTGAATCATTCACACAGTCACTTATTAGTTGCATTTGACAATTGTGAAACTTCATTAACTGGGTGGAAGTCCATGCAAAAGGAGCTCTCTGAGTGAGGAGTGAGAGCTGTTAGTTGATGTGGGGCAAGTAGGTTAAAAATCTTAAGGGAGCAGTCTTTTTGTGGTGGTATCCTTTGTGAGATTTTCTGTGGGTCTTTAGCTCTTTGTTTATTTCCTTTTCTCATGTGGTTCTTCAATTTACCATGGTCTCCTATTCATTGTTCTCTCCCGTCTCTTTTCTTGATCCAGCTAGGATCTCCTGCTCTCTTTCCTCGACCCTCGCCCTTCATTGCTCCACTCATGTCCAGGCTGTTCATGTAGATCTTTCTCATTTCTCCGTGTCGTTCTTGGATGGTCGAGAGACAGCAGGACTGACCTAAACCTGGTGATGGATGGCCAAACACCCTAATATTGTGCCATAAACCCCATTCCAAGGACTGAGGAACTGGATGCAGACATCCACGGCTAGGCCCCTGGTGGAGTGCTGGAGTCTAATTAGTTGAAAAAGAGAGGGTTATATGAGCGAGAATGTTGAAGACCAAGTTGGATAAAGTACAGGGACAAATAACCAAATGAATGGAAAACACATGAACTATGAACAAAGGCTGAGGGCCCAACTGGATCAGGCCCTGAATAGGTGAGAACAGTTGATTGGCTTATTCGTGTTTGGAGGCATCTAGGCAGTGGGTACCAGTCCTGGGCTGCATTGCATGAGTTAGCTGTTTGAAACCTGGACTTATGCATGGACGCTTGGCTCAATCTGGGGGAGGGGCTGAACCTGCCTGGACTGAGTCTATCAGGTCGACTCCCAGTCCTCGGGGGAGACCTTGATCTGGAGGAGGTGGGAATGGGGGTTGGGCTTGGGGGCAATGGGAGGGGGGCAGGAAGGGAGAGAACAAGGGAATCTGTGGCTATTATGTAGAACTGAATAGTATTGTAAAATAAATACAAAAAAAATCTTAAAGGAAGGAGATAATAGAACACAGGAGTTAGTAAGCGAGAAAATGGAATACTGGTATGAAGGCTTAAGTGGGGAGAGGGAATGGGAGTGTACGGCAAGATGATCATGCATGGCCAGAAGGATAATTAGCACTAAGGATATTTGACAAAGTCACATGAAAACCTATTATTTCATAAGCTTCCTAATATACCCCCTACACACATGTACACAGGAGGGACACACAGAGAGAAAGAGAAAGAGAGAGAGTGCTGTGGATATCGATATATGTAAATAAACACTGATCTGGCCAAATAGCCAGACAGTAAGTATAGCAGGACTAACAGAGAGGAGAATGAGGGAAGGAAAGGGGAGATTGCCCGCAGCAGCCGCCAGGACAAGGAAGGTGTAAAGTACCGGTAAGCCATGAGCCACATGGCAAGGTATAGATTTATGGAAATGGATTAATTTAAGATATAAGAACAATTAGCAAGAAGCCTGCCACGACCATACAGTTTGTAAAGCAATATAAGTCTCTGTGTTTTACTTGTTGGGTCCTGAGCAGCTTGTGGGACTGGCAGGTGACAAGATTTGTCAGACTGTGGGAAGGCAGGAAAACTCTAACTACAAGAGAGAGAGAGAGAGAGAGAGAGAGAGAGAGAGAGAGAGAAGAGAGACTTTACTATGAATTACCCTAAACTGAGAATTGAGGAGGGGGAATGATGCCCATCTCAGAAGCTATCCAACAAAAAGCCCGTGCCGGATGTCGGAATCCTTCCATCCTCCTTTTGGCTTGTTGGTCAGGAGGACCTCAGAGATTCCTAAAGTATAGTTTATTGTTCTTAGTTTCCCACCAGAACTTAATGGCAATGGCCCTGTTTCTGAAGAGACCAAACAGTCTGTTTCACAGGACCAGAAAAATCATGTTGTTACTGACTTGGAATCTTCCTTTCTGTTGGTGAGTTACCATAGTGACCGCAGGTGCTAGGTAGGAGACTGCTGGGCAAATAGTTATCAATGGTCTTACTCACTTGGGAACCATACAAGCTACCATAAGAACAGCCTGGTCAGACATGCCCATTGGTGCAACAGTGGCATTAGTGTTCTGGACAAGTGTGAAACTCATGTATAATACCAAGAATCCATACCTGGTGAGATCATAGGTCCCAGGAGAGAATTTACCACTGATATTTTGCTAAATGTGCATTGTATCAAATTGCCTTCTGATATCTTTTTCTCTCTTTCTTTTTTATTTAAACTTTTTTTTCATTTTAAATATCAACCACAGTTCCCATTTCCTCCCCTTTCCTATTCTCCCTCTACCTCTCCCCATCCCACCCCCATCCATTCCTCAGAGAGGGTAAGGCTTCCATTGGGGCATCAACAATGTCTGTCATAACTGAAGTTTAGGCATGCCCATGCTCCTTCCCCCTACATCAAGGCTGAGCAGAGTATCCCACCACAGGGAATGGGCTCCAACAAGAGCCACTTCATGCACCAGCGATAAATCCTGGTCCCAACAGGGGTCCCACAAACAGATCAAGCCACACAACTGTCACCACATTCAGAGGTGCTAGATTTTAATAAAGAAAACTGAATAGAAAATAGGTATTTGTTCAGTGTTAAAAGTATCATTCAGCCACATTGTATAAATCATATTTATCATGCAACTAATGTTTTAAATATTTAAGTGCTTTATGATAAACAGCATTTAACATGAGGATTACAGTCTGCTATAGACAGACGATTCAGATTGATGCTCAGCTATATAGCACCCATTACTTTTTACAGTAAAAGAAACAATAATGCCATTTCCTTGTGTTTTCAATGAAATTAAATGTATGCCTCATACACACAATCAGAACTTAAAAATGAAGCAGAACTTTAAAACTTAATTTTTAATAGAAATTTTACAAATTGCAATATAAGGTCATCCTATGTATTTTTATTCTTCCAGAGAAGTAAAATTTGAACTATTTCCTGTAAAGCTATTTATTCTGTAACCACAATGTATTGCCCTTTACAATTATAAAACTGATGTCAGAAAATATGAAAACATCTTTTAAGATATGAAAGTAACAAAAGGGGATCACTTTTTACACTGTGAACCATCTATTTACAGTTTTAATTCCTTTACAAACATTGTTATTATCTGATAAATGATTTTAATTGTGCACAGTCTTTGCTTCTCTTTTTTAAATACTTTTGTCTATAAGTTTTCCTTTACTTGTATTTTTTGTCAGCAGTCAATATACTTTGTTTATGTAGCATTCTCCCCAAATCATAGAAAATTTCATTTTGGAAAAAAATTGTAATTGAATATTTGTGTACATTATAAGGAAAATGAATATTAATCACATGATTTGACACCAATGTTTTATTAAGTTTATCTCAATGTTTAATCAAAACTGTGAGTAGGAGAAGGCAAAACATTTATATAATCTGAAGAGAAATCAATGACTGCCTGTTTTTTGTGTGCACTTTTTCTTAGTTTTGGTTTAGTTTGGCCTTTTTTGTCTTATTGGGGTTTTTTGTTTGTTTGATTTTCATTTGTTTTTGCTTTTCTTTTGGAAGAGAGATGGAAAGAACAAGAAGTTGGGAGGGTAGGGAGGTGGGAGGACCTGAAAAGTGTTGGAGAAAGGGAAATAATGTGATCAAAACTTATTGAATTAAAGATTTTAAAAAGCAGTGAATAGAATATTATTATATCTTTTCTGTGTTGTTTATGTTCACCACATGATCAGTCAGAAACAGGACTAAAAACACCTAAGAACATGCTTATTTATTACAGTAATCATATGTACAGGGCCATAAAGCTTTTGTTCTACTGTGTATGAATTTCAACTACTATAATTTAGATTTTTTTTAGTTAATTAGACTTGAACAGTATCTTCAAATATATAAATTTTGTATTTGAGAATATCTTTTACAACTATAATTTTATCATTCTGTTCTTACAGTCATTTTTAGGAATATTTAAAATTGCTTAATGATATTATGATTAGTATTGACTTCTATTGTCCTGAAAGTTACACATTAACTTCTCTTCTGAAAGATAGAATGCTCGCCTTCTTAACATGTCTTGTCCTTCCATACTCTTTGTAAATGCTATCATGTGGTGGTAATCTAATTGTACTGAATTATTATTTTGATTGTATGTTAATAAATAAAGTTGTCTGGGGGTCAGAGCTATTAGAGCCATAGCAAGAGTGTGGCGGTGGTGGCACACGCCTTTAATCCCATAAGATCTCTGTGTGTTCAGGGATATAGCCAGCATTGGAGACATATGCCTTTAAGACCTAGGGGGCTGTACATTCAGACAGTGACGAGGCAGTCATGTGTTTGGGTTTACAACCAATGAGAAGGCAGAACAACATACTATAAAAAAACGAACCGACAGGAAGTAGGTCTCTTTTCGCGAAGCTGGGACAGCAGGAGGAAGGGTGAGATTTTAGCTCTGAGCTCTGACCTCTCGGCTTTCTCTTTTACATTGTTTCTGTGTTTCTTATTTAATAAGACGGTTGGTTACATCAATATCTGGCGCCCAACGTGACAAGAATCCATTAAAAACTGCTTGGCTTGGCGGCAGGTCCGCTTTCCCGCAAGGGCGGCAGGCGGCCGGCGGCGGCCGCAGCACGCGGCGGCCGGATATTGATGTATCCAACCGTCTTATTAAATAAGAAACACAGAAACAATGTAAAAGAGAAAGCCGAGAGGTCAGAGCTCAGAGCTAAAATCTCACCCTTCCTCCTGCTGTCCCAGCTTTGCGAAAAGAGACCTACTTCCTGTCGGTTCGTTTTTTTTATAGTATGTTGTTCTGCCTTTTCATTGGTTGTAAACCCAAACACATGACTGCCTCGTCACTGTCTGAATGTACAGCCCCCTAGGTCTTAAAGGCATATGTCTCCAATGCTGGCTATATCCCTGAACACACAGAGATCTTATGGGATTAAAGGCGTGTGCCACCACCGCCACACTCTTGCTATGGCTCTAATAGCTCTGACCCCCAGACAACTTTATTTATTAACATACAATCAAAATAATAATTCAGTACAATTAGATTACCACCACACTATCACAAAATTGTTCCTATAAGCCTGGTCTTGGCGACAGCTTGCTATTTGATCTTTAATAAGGATGAGAACTTTCTTAGCCTGCTTTATTCTATAACCCCAGCAACCTTACATCTGCATCACCTGAAACCATCAAAATTCCATAGGAATTAGGCTTATGTAACTTTACAAACTTCATTAAACATGATTGCTTGACTCATCTGTAATAATGTAATATTATACCAAAAGAACTGATTATGCTAATAATAATAATAATAATAATAATAATACTAAAGTATAATGTGATCACTTATATCCATGGTTCATGATGTGAATCCATATTATAATGTTTGCAGTAGTTGGTTTAATCATATACATGTAGAAATAAAATACACTTTAAATTACTTTCATTGGCCTGCTCCTATTACCTGAAGGATGTTATATAGACTTTTCAAAATGAAACCTGGAGGTATACCATTGAGGAGAATACGGAACATTCCTTCTTCAATATGAAAAGAAAATTCTATCAATACAATAAATTGAGATTAATGTACATTTATTTAACTGTTTCTAGAATGACATACACTAAACCATGAGGCTAAACTACCTGCCTGCTCATTAGAATACAACGAAACTGGCTTGCACAGCCCATCCCTGCTCCTAATCAAATCAGCAGTCTGTTGTGAGGCTCAGATGCGTTCAAGACTACTTTCTGCATAATGGAATGGGATAGTTGAGCAGGAACAGGACCAGAGTGGGAGAGCAAGGAAAGAGATACCATGATAGAGGGAGACATCAAGGGAACAGAGAGAAATAGGGTGCTAGGGAAGTTCCCAGGAATCCACAAGGATGACCCCAGCTTAGATTACTAGCAACAGTGGAGAAGGTGCCTGAACTGGTGTACTCTAGTAATCAGATTGGTGAATATCCTGTCATTCTAGAGCCTCCATCCAGTAACTGATGGAAGCAGAGGCAGAGATCCACAGCCAAGCACCAGGCTTAGCTCCAGAAGTCCAGTCGAAAGGAGATAAGAGAGATTCCATGAGCAAGGGGCATCAAGATCATGATGGGAAACATACAGAGACAACCAAACCAAACTAGTGGGAACTCATAAACTGTTGACCAATAGCTGTGGAGCCCCCATGGGACTGTACTAGGCCCTCTGTATAGGCAAGACAGTTGTTTAGCTTAACCTGCTTAAGGGACCCCTGGCAGTGGGATCAGGATCCATTTCTGCTGCATGAGCCGGCTTTTTGGAGTCTAGTGCCCATGGTGGGACACCTTACACAGCCTTGGTTCAGGTGGAGGTCCTTGGACCTGCCTCAGTTGAATGTACCAGGCTCTGCTGACTCCTCATGGGAGGCCTTGCCTTGGAAGAGGTGAAAATGTGGGGAGGGTTGGAGGGAAAGGCTGGGGGGCAATAAATAGAACTAGGTGCTAAGCTAGCCAAGAACAAATGGAAGCAGATACAGCAGCAATCAATCCAGTCATAGCAACAACAATCTTGCATGTCCATAATCTGTGTGATCCAAAAATGGCATAGACTGTCAGAATGAATAAACAAACCAAACCAATGCAGAAATATGTTAATGCAAGGTAATAGGTATTAGGTTAATTTTTAATAACCTCTAAATCAAAATATCTTCTCTTGAGATAATTAACTAGAAAACAGTATCTGAAATGTCAATGTGATGTTATCCAGTAGAATGTATATTTAAAGTTAGTATTTCATTTCATTTTCCATTCTTAAATTATCTTAAATACATCAACATTTAATGTATCAATATTAATGTGTTATTACTAATATTACTTTGATATTAATCATACATATGTAGGAAATTTGGTTAGGAAACTCAATCATAATTTCTTAGCTGATAAACACTATAAATATTTTCTTCTGTTATTACCTATATTTGTGTCATCATCTTCATAAAACTCCTGACATATTTGAAAAATTAATGTTCATATTTTTCTACCTTTTTCTATCATTTTCTTACTGTCAGAATAATCTTTTTTTCAAAGGAGGAGAGTGTATTCCTTCCTGTACTAACCCATTTTCATTTAATTTTGGGGGATCCTTATTCTGATATTACTTGTTACAAGGAATATCATTTTTATTGCTAGCCTCTTTTAAACTGTTCACCCCTAATTTTTACCAGAATTTTATTGGTTGCGAAATGAATGTCTAGTCATGTCTATCTTCCAGCTTGCTACTCTCAAAGTCAAGACTTGCCATATTGATTTATTCTACAAATTAGGCTGAAAATGTACCACATCAGTCTAGAGGTGATCTTATCCAAAGGGCTAAAAATATGACCAACATACAAAAAACCCTTGGCTCCAGTAGTAAGGTAAATACTTTTTTTTAAAGCCTCTAAATAATTACATGAAGTGTATGATGTGCTAACAGTGTTAAACATAGTATGCAAAATGAAATAAAGAGAAGAACAAAGGAAGATTTTCATGTGTGTGGAAGTGAATAAGAAACTTCACTATTGGCTGGACAGTAAACACATCAGTGATTGACAGATGAGCAGAAACATGAGGTTGTCCTGCAGTTTGTTTTGTGGAAAATTTTAAATAATTCTTTGAGGTCTCATCCTTTTATACTCTTCATCCTCTCCCCCAAACTCCTCTCAGATCCATTTCCTTGTCTTCCCATCCAACTTTATGCCCTCATTTTTATGTTTTTAAATGAACCAGAATCACATGGTTTTCCTTTTCTCTTTTCCTCCTCCATCCCTTCCCAGTTACTGTCCTTGGGGATCCTTCCATTCTCCCTGACTCTCAAGACAACAGCCTCTCTTTTATTATCATTGCAACTTTTAAACACTCCAGGTCCCATCAATTAAAAAAAAAAAAAAAAAAAAACCCCAAATGTTTCAACAGTCAGGCAATGCAGAAGTCTTGCATTAGACACAGGTGTGATATTTTAAGGAACAAGTATAAACTACAGCTATGACAGAGCAAATAAACCTGGTGGCATCAGGAAACTTGAGGATGGAAAATCAAAATAGGAAAGTAGTCCCAGGTAACAGATACTCTCATAGATGACATTGAATAATCAGCTTTGAAGTCTCAGAGATGTACAAAGCCTTTTGGATGATATGAGAAGTGATCAGAAATGAGGTATATTTTAAAAATATTTTGCCTACATATTGTATCTTGTCTCAAATGATGGGAAAGGCCATTAGTCTTGGCAGAGTTTTAATTAGAATGCAACTCTGAATTCCAGCTTGCACCCTAATGTACTGTTTTCTGTGTCTTCACACCTAGTTGCATAGACTGACACTCAAGATTCAGGATTTTTCTCACAGATTATTCTTACCTGTAGCATGAATCTTAAAAGTTCTTATTAATAAAAATCAAACCTGATCCAGGTATTGGCTTGAATGCTGGAAGATCAGAGAGACAGAACAAGCCACAGCCTCCTCACCTCTCCAGTTCCTCAGCTGATTCTGTTTCCTCAGACTGGAAGCCTCTGAGTCCTCATCCACAAAGAATCTCAGCTAAACTGCTGCCCCAAAGCCTAAAAGCTTAACCAGCCAAATGCTTCTAGTTTTTGGTCTTCACACCTTATATATCTTTCTGTTTTTGCCATCACTCCCTGGGATTAAAGGCTCACTTCTTGGGATTAAAGGCGTATGTCACCATGCCTGGCTGTTTCCAATGTGGCCTTGAACTCACAGAGATCCAGAGGGATTTCTGTCTCTGGAATGCTAGAATTAAAGGTGTAAGTGCCACCATTTTTTAGCCTTTGTTCCTAGTGGCTGTTCTGTCTCTGACCCCAGATAAGTTTATTAGGGTGCACAATATTTTGGGGAACACAATACCACCACACTTACCTATTTATTATTGTGAATTTTATTGATGATCCTTTCCTTTACAGGCTCTGGAGAAAGGCTAGACTCTCAACCATAGGGCCATATTTAACCAGAGATGGCCTGCTTATGTTTCCTCCATCATCTCTAGCATGTGTGTTTGGCTGTGAGACATGAGGTGGTTATATTTGGAGAGTTCTGCTCTATCACTAGTTAAGTTTTACTTGACTTTCCAGGGTGCTCATCAACCTTCTCTTGTTCTCTATCCTGGCTGGGGAGGGTACACTATATAGATAATGTCAGTTCTTACTTCAGATCTTCGTTCAGATATTAGAAATCAGATAGAGTAAGAATAACTCGAGAGGGGAATGAGGTTGGGATATTTAATACTCTTCATTTCTCTTTGATGGTTCATTTCCTCTTTCAGTTCTTTACAGGGCTCTTTTATTCCAGACACCAGTGGATACTTCCTTCCATGTCCCCCAGATTTACAGGTGGTGACTGCTCTGTGGCAGCTAGCCCAGATTCCTGCACTCCCTTGAGAGACCTCTACACTCTGCCCATGCTTCAGTAATTAGTCGCTTTGTTTACAAATCCTCTTCAAATTATACTAATTTGCTCATGCCATCTGTCTTCTGTTATGACTAGAACGGATACACCCCAAGTTCCACAGCTGCTCTGTAAACACACATGTTTCAATTGGGAGGCGGAGGCTTCTTCCTACACACGGCACTATTCCACTTCTCTTCCCACGTTGATTTTTGACACTAATTGGTTGTTGGTTCCATTTTGGAGCACCCAAGGACTAACAGGTTATTAGAGCTTTAACAACTTGAGAGATTGTCAGATCTCGTCCACTAATTCTCTAAATGGGAAAACAAGGAAGGAGTTAGCATACTAACATTGGCTGCAATAGCCGGCAGGCACTTGGCTTAAATAGTCCATCTATGCCTGGCTCTTGCATGATACCGTCTTTCAGGTAGTACACCATAGTCTCTGTTTAATTTAACAGTGTGGCTGTGACAACTGCTACACTCAAATATTTACAAAGTTTGCCTGGTTTCATTCGAAATTTAATATAAATTCCTGAATTCATGTTTTCTGTATGTTCTCTTGGACTTCTATAACTTCATCACATTTTCTCATTCATTTTCCTATATTGCCCTCACCACTCATGGACTTCTGAAATATCTCTAGGTGTATAAGGCCTTTCTACTGGGAAGCTGTCTCCAAAGACTTACATGGATTTCCTTGGCAATAAACTGTTACTTTATTAATAAGCCCTTCTATATCCACACTGCTTAAAATAGCAGCTTTGACATTTACATGTCTTCCACTCGGCGACTTTATTTAAATATAAGTCACTTGTAATCATCTTATACTGTATATTTTACTTAATTGTTTATTTTAGAATTTATTGTATTCAGATCCAAGGGATTCATTTAAAAAATCATCATTTATTTGGTTCCTTTTTAAACTGTTGATATACCCAATCTTTGCCACATAGGATACAGCTAATAAATATTTGTTGAATAAACATAAAAGAAGGAATAAATGATACACACTTTGCTAGTATGATGCTATATTTGCTGCTGAAAAACATTGTGGCATTATTGGGATGTTCAGGAGTGTGGCAGCACCCAGAGGCACATTTCTATTTTATGAGGTTTTCTGTGAACAGCAGGTTCACAGATTTTCCACTGTAGACTGACTTAATTGTGTATAGTAACAAAGGAAGAAACAATAAGACGTTATGCTTCTGGAAGATAGGGACATAAAAACCATTTCTACCTGAAAGATATTCAAACAGAAGCATATATAAGGGATATTCTCAAGAAATTTCTGCATAACTTATCAGTGAATATCTGGACAACAGAAGAGATGCAATGTTAACTGGTGCTGACTCACTTGTTATATATCCCACACTGTCTGTGAATCTAATTAGGCAATAAAGCTTGTCTTAAGGCTAAAACATATGAAATGAATACTGTGTGTTCTCAGAAAGGGAGGTTTAGGGAATCATTTTCTATTTTCATTTTAATTAGAGATTTCAGCACTATTTAAAGTATTCTATAGTGCATTTGACTAGACCATCCTGCCTACTGAAGGAATATATCATGGAATCAAAGGACAACTACTAGCAATTATTTTCTACAAAATAGAATATTCAAACTTACACTCACATTACACCCTTTAGAACAGACTCAAGAGAAATCTATTCTCTAGAAAGGTGCATAAAATTCTCCCATTCATATAACTTGAATTTGTCATGTTTTAAAGATTAATAACTTTATGCTATTAGTTTTCCTGGGTAATTAATTGGGAGGTTTAAGGCCTTTATTTTCTTCTTTTAACCTTTTCTCTGATGTAATTTTAAATATACGAAAATTGTTGAACCATACAGAGAATTCTACATAATGTTCAATGAATTTCTCAAAATTAATATTTGATAAGATTTGTTTGCTTTGACTACTTTTTATTGCTGTACATATTAGTGCATTACCACATGTGCACATACACTTGTTTTTAATGGATTCAAGCTTAGAAATGATGTCCTAGAATATGAACCTTATATTAGAGATTTGCTTGTTTGGCATAATAACTATCCAAAGGTTAAAAGGAGTTTATGTTATTGAATGTTTTGAGGGAGGAAAGTTCAATACCATCTTTTCTTATTTAAATGTGTTTGAGAAGCACATTTAAATGCTATTTTTTTAATGAAGATAATCTTTTGGGTAGATTTTCAATCACATCTGTTAATGTCTTGCATGCATCCTACTCTCCAATTATGCTGTGCTGATTACAGTTGGGGAAAATGTCTTTTCAGACACTTTCTAGATACTTTTTTATTTATTGGAGAAAATTAGTATCTGAAGACCATGCTGTGCCCAACCATATATTAAAGAAGAAACCACATACAGATTAGCTCAACTTTACCTCTGCATATCATGGTCAAGTTCAGATCATCTTTTTCCTTTGATTAATTTATGTACAAGTAAGCTTTACATAGTGCCATAAATAAAGAGAATGCCTCTAGTCAGGAGTACCAACTGTCCTTTCTTCTATTCTCACAGTCATTAGTAATCTCCCAATGTGCAATGTTATTAGTTTTGAATAATGCCCCTTGAAAATTTCTTAAAATGATAGAATAAACATATTTTGATCTCCAAATTTGCAATCAATATATTAATAACTATGGCAGTGATATGTAAATGGCCCAATGGCATAACAAATGAGAAACATCGCTATTTTAAATATGAATCACAACTGAAGTAGCAGAAAGGCAATTGGCTTGAATTTTATGTCAGATGTCATTGACAGGAAATATTTATTTTAATAATTTTACCAATTGGAAAATTTCAATTTCCATATTTACTATATTTGCTCCAGATTCTAAAAAAAAAAAAAGAGTATATCATACTTGAAAATATGTTCTTTCTGTTTGTACTTTTAACATGATTTTGCTCTAGAAGATTTAAAGCCAGAGATTAGTATTTGTAGATGGTCACTATGATAAAGATAAAAATAGTATAAAGTTCAAAGGTACTTTTTTATATTTAAAACCCTGCAAACTCTACATGTGCCTCATAAAGATGAAATAATCAGAATTCTATAAACCCTGCTGTAAAAAAGTTACAGACATCAAATAAGCCTCTTTTTCTTGGCTTTAAGAAGTTTTTCAATTTTCTTTTTAGATGGTTCTTTTGTGTCTTCCTTGGATGTGGGCTGAGAACAGAGAAAGCTCCCTTTTGTGATTCCTAAGATGATGTAAATGAACAAAATGAAACACTATTAACAGAAACACTAAAGATGGGTGGTTGTAATTATCACATTTAGGTAGAGCAAATAAAAGAATGTACATAACTATGTGAGCTATTTCAATCTAATATCAAATTAAAACTGGTCTGAGGGGAAAATAGTCTCATAAGAAGAAAAAGTGCAAAACTGAGTAGTTCCTTTAAATGCTCTATACTTCCCGTATTCAAAGCAATAAAGAAAAATATAAATGAGTAGCTATAGAGGCAAAAATCATATGTAATTTTAAAATCAGAACAGATTAAGAATCTTGGACTATTAACCTGGACATACTGCCATATTTAAAAATATATAATTCATTTGAAAAATAATTTTTTCTAACCATGGAAAGCAATTCTGACAAAACTCAGATATTCATAATGGGTAGTATGAAACTCAATCAAGTGATCAGAATTATAATTGGGAAAGTATTCATGGCCTATAAGTTAATAGCTGTAGAGTGAATTGTCAGGATATTTCACTTGATGAATGAAAATTCATTTGAACAGATGAAATTAGCAGTGTGGTATGCTGGAGATGCCAGGGCATTATTAACTGAAGAGTCAGAGTCAGAGTCTGTATTAGAGACACTTGCTTAGCTGTGACCAAAATACTACAAATACAACTTACAGCACATGGCTTCAGAGGACTCTACTTCATAGAGTGGGGAAGGCATGAAGGGGCTCACAGAGGCAGGAGCATGTGGTGGAGGTTCCTACATCATGATGAAGCAGGATCAGAGGAAACTGAACCACAACAGGGGCAATAACCATCAAAGGTCCACCTCCACATGTAAATTTTCCACCTATAAAATTATACAAAACCTTCAGAAAAATACCCGAAGCCGAGGAATGTATTATCGTAATAGGCACTCGTGGAGAACATTCGAGTTTCAAATAAACATAGAATTATTATGAAAAATGTCCTTTTTTTAATACAAGAGTGTAGGTCAGAATTGGCTTAGATACCAAAACTTTGAGGAGATTAAAAATATAAAAAACATGCACACTATTTATTGCAGAAAAACCTTTTTTTTTTTTGCACTACTAGTCCAGTCTGCATACAAACTAGTGGATATAAAACACTCTGGAAATGAGAACTGTAAAGTACATCAACAACTCCCAAAATATTTGTTTATATATATATATTTAAAGAATTATTTTTATTTATGCATATGTATTCACATATGCATGTGAGTGCCTATGGAGGTCAGAAAAAGATGTCAGGTCCACTGAAGTTGGAATTACAGGTAGTGGGAACTGAACTTAGATCCTATGAAACTACAAAGTCATCTCTCCAACTCCCAAATATATAGTTGTACAAAAAAATAAGCCAAATCAAAAATAGTCAAATAGCTGAAACTGTTTACCAACTAATAATTCTATACCCAACACATGTAGTCTTCAGAAAATTAAGGGAAAATTAAGACATTCTTAGATCAACACTATCAGAATTTGAAACTAGGTTCTAGCAGTCCCACCACCAAGACATACTAAAGATACTACTTAGATGGACATGTTGTTTAGTGGTAGAATTCTTGCCTGGCATGTATCTTTAGCAACACAAAAATAAAGAAAAATTCTGGAACTGGAAAGAGGGTTCAGCAATTAACCGTGCTTTCTGCTCAACCATGAAGAATAGAGTTCTGAACTTAGTGCCTTGGTAAAATGTGGTTTAAAAAAATCAGGCATGATACAGAATGGCTGTAGGACAAGAACAGAAAGGATTGGAGAAAGGATCATCAGGACTTGCTGGTGGCCAACCTTGCCAAAAAACCAGAAACTTCAGGTTCAGCAAGAGATTCTGCTCAAACTGATAAAATATAGGGTCATAAAGGAGTATATGTAACCTCTTTCTCACACACGTGTAAAATTAGCACAACACACACACACACACACACACACACACACACACACACACACACACACACAAACACACAGAGCCCATGCAAAATGGGGGACGGGTAAGAACAAGAACTTCTGATTGGCAGTGTTTTTTTTTTTTTTTTTTCACTCTGAATGTAACTCATGCCATATTTGCATGATGACATATTTAATATGATGTTTTTAAAAAGAAAAAACAGCCATTAATTTGATTAAGGATCTGTTACATAAGATGAATGGCCTCTCACGCTTTTTTACTTTCTTTCTTTGCCTTCGGATTCTCATAATTTAATTGTGGTGTTTTTATATGCATTTCTGACTGTTGGTATTCTGGAATATTTTTCAACAAATTCTGGAAATTCTCCTAACCATATTTTTGCAAGTTTCTTTTCTTTCTTCTAGTGCAGAACATTCCATGTCTATATTATTTTACCTTAACCCAATTCAAGTCTAAGAAGTCTAATAAAATCCTTATTTTGGACAGGTTTAGCTTACTATGGTGTCATTGTTATGTCTGTGAAGTGTCATTCTGTTATGGAATAAAGTCTTCTGACTTGTCCACACCAACTGTCTTCCAGGCTTATAGAACTTTTTAATTATGCACGTTTTTATCCACCATGTACTTCTTTGATTTCTAACCTCTTAGAGATCTCCTCTATAATTGCTTTGCTTATTATTCAGTAGATGATAGGAAGGTATTCGTGAAGAGATTACTGTAATTCTTATTTTTAATAAGAGACTCTTCTCTAGGATTTGCTTTGCAAATAGCCAAGGGGTCATCTGTTTGTCGGCCCTATGCATGCTGCCTCTGTCTACTTGAGTTCATATGAGCTTTGCTCATGTTGAATTAGAGGGCCTAGTTTTCTTGGTGTTCTTTATCCTTCTCACCTTTACCCTCTTTCTACCTCTCTTTTGTGGGGTGAATTGAGCTCTTAGGGGAGTGAGGAAAAGCCTTGAACTCACTAGCACAGGAAAGGACTTTCTGAACAGAACAATATTAGTATGGGCATAAAAATCAACAATTGCTAACTGGTACCTCATGAAACTGAAAAGTAAGACAAAGTGGCAGTTTGCAGAATTAGAAAAATTTTTAGCAACCCCATGTCCAGTAGAGGTCTAATATCCAAAATATACAAAGAATGCAAGAAACTAGATATTAAAAACCAAATAATACAATTAAAAATGGGGTACAGATCTAAACAAGAATTCTCAATAGAGGAAACTCAAATGGCTGAGAAACACAAATTTTCAGCATCCTTAGCCACCAGGGAATTGCAAAACAAAACTACTTTGAGATTCCATCTTATACCAGTCAGAATGGCTAATATCAATAACACAAGTGACAGCTTATGGGCTCTAGGTGTGGAATAAGGGAATATCCATTCATTGTTGGTGGGAGTGCAAATTTGAAAAGGCACTATGGAAATCAATATGGCTGTTCCTCAGAAAGTTTAGAATCTATCCAACTATACAAGTCTTGGGCATATACCCAAAGGATGTTTCATTCTACCACAAGGATATTTGCTCAACTATGTTCATTACCACTCTGTTCATAATACCCAGAAATTGGAAACAACCTAGATCTCCCTCTACAGAAAAATAGATAAAATGTGGTACACTTACATGCTGAGGTATTGTTCAGACTTAAAAAATGACATCATGATATTTACAGAAAAATAGGTGGAACTAGAAAAGATTGGTGGTGGCCATGTCAGAGGAGCTGCAGTCAACAATGGAGCTTATGGACTACTGCCCACCAGATAGCACAGCTATGGTGGGTACAACCTGGAGAGGCAAAGCCCTGGTGGGGAGGGGGATTGTCCCCAGAATGCCCCTTGCTTCTGCAGTGTCTTCTCCTGCTTATAGTCTTGTTCTTACTGTGTTTAGCATGACATGATTACTATGTGAAAGAATCCCACTATATCTAGTATAGTGTGGCTGTTTCATGGGAAAAATCCCACTCCTACTTGGTATTTACCTGCACATAATAATGAAGATGATTTTTATAGAGTAATGATGCTTAGAGATGTGAAATTAGCTGAGGATAGATAATGAAAGCAAGAAAGTTGTATACATTATAGACCCATGAATTATGCCTGTGGAAAAACATGTGGATGATCAAAGAAAGCAATTATGTCACCACACTCTAGGTTAGATCTGGTTGTTTGGACATGTAGTTTACAGAATTAATCACAGGTTTTAGTGCGCACCTTAAAAAAAAAAAAAACAGAGCTGTGAAAGGAAATTAAATGACCCCATTGAATGTAAAGAAAAAATAAAAATAGATCTTTAAGATTTTGTAGAATAGAAATAGGCTAGGAATCTGCTACACTGGAACACCAAACAGCTGCTTGCCAGTACGAAAGAAATGGCTGAAATTGCTTAAAGCTTTGTTAATCAATAATAAAATAATCATTGATCTGGGGTGAAAATGTTATGTGAGAGTAATCATACAAAAAAAACCCATTTAACTGCTTGTGGGATTCTAAGAAAAAACATGTAACTTGTGATCATAATGTGATTTCTCCTTGTGTAAAGATTTTAATTTGTTTTGGAAAATATGTAGCTTGTGGTTCTGAGGTGATTTTCTTTTTGCATAAAGAATTTTGTCTTAGGTGGTATAAAAAGAGAAAACATAAAAATGAATAAAAGAATAAGAATAAGAACAGGGAGAGAATGAAGTTTCCCCCTCAGATAAATCTCCTGTGTGTGTTTTTAGTTGCTGAACCTCCATCTTCTCTCCAGTTTCTCTGACTTGCTAGAGCTGGACTCCAGCAAAGGATCATTCTGAATGATTTATCTCAGAGGCAGAAAGACAAATTTGATCATTGTGTTGTTCAGCCATCATCATAGAAGTTTTCTCCTATGGAAAACTGGAAAAAAAAATAGAGATCTACAGCCAGACATTACACAGAGAGTGAAAGACCTTGAAACATTCACCACTAAATCGAATGTCTCTGTAAATTTTATGCTCTTTTAAAGAAAGCTATATTTTTGTGTGGCAAAGACACTAATTTATGTATATACCACTGGGATAAACATTATCAATGATGACAACAAATCAATTTTGGAGTCTTCCAATACACTAGAAAAAAGATAAACAGATAAGATACATACTTTTCTTCATATAGCAATGTGATATTTGGAGAAACAATTACTAAGTAAGTAAAAACAAATCTGTAATTACTACCTGGGATAAGTACTACAAGAAAATATTACAGGAAGCCTTGGTGCTTTTGTAAGTTAGGCACTGACCTACCTGTGTATATGAGAGGCAGAGGAAAGTACAGAATGCTTGAAGGAAGAGATGTATGCAGGAATCAATTATACAGTAAAGGACACAGAGATTGCTTCTGAGCAGTAGGATTAGGTGTGTCTTTAATACTACGAGTTCTGTATTTTCTTAATTTCTATTTTAATTATTTAGTAATTTTATATCAATCATAACTAATGTAAATATAAGAAAGAAACGATATAATTTTGTATTGAAGTCTCTTAACTTGGATTTGGCTTTTTAAGTACTACTTCCTGCATTATAAACAAAAATATTTCTGTCATAATCTCTGGTAATTTATTAAAGAAAATTTTTGTGCTTGTGCTTTAAACATTTTCAAATAATTGTCTAGATATTGGGTCTATTAAAGCCTTTCCTTATTCTAAAAAGAAAAATACTAAAAAGAAAGTGGAAAATGATATGCTTAAAAGAATTTGTTTGTTAAATAAAACAATAACATATAGTATGATACTTTTTTCAGTAATCAAAAGTTAAGATAATTTGAGTATAAATATGTCTATACATTATTTCCACATATGCCTCTCACAAAAAAAAGTATGCCTAAGACTAACTCTTTTACAACTGTAAAAATTAAAAAGTGTGTATTAACCAATATGATACCTGACAAGCATGCAAAGGATGTAATGATACATTCAAAAGTGACATTTTAAGAATAAATGTATTAAAAGTGCCTTGGAAACAAAATGCGATTAGTAATACTTTGGCACTGTGTTTACTACAAAAGTCTTTATTACACATAAAAGGATAAGAGTAATCTATGAAATCTGTAATTGTAACTAAAGTGTACCTGTGGTGATACTTTGTTTTCTTATGTTAGTTATAACCTTCTTGTATTATTTTAGACAACAAAAGGGGAAATGTTGTGATATATTGTATATCAAATAAAGCTTGCCTGAGGATCAGAGGACAGAGCCAGGCACTAGATTAAGCATAGAGGCCAGGCAGTGGTGGCACACACCTTTAATCCTAGCAATTGGTTGCCAGACATCCTTCTGGATATCTGTGAGTTCAAAGCTACCCTAGACTACATGAGATTGATTGAGTCTAGAAGAGAAATAGAACCAAGCAGTGATGGCACACATCTTTAATCCTAGTATTTGGGAAACACACATGCCATTAATCCCAGCACTAGGAAGGAAGTGAAATGGCTGGGTGGAGAAAGGTATATAAGGCATGAAGGGACAGGAACTAGGGTCTTTCAGCTGAGGACTCAGGGGCATTCAGTCTGAGGATTCCTGGAGACAGGACCTTCTCTTTTTGGCTGAGGAGGTGGCGAGGTGAGAAGTGGCTGTGGCTTATTTCCTCTGATCTTTTCAGCATTTACCCTAATATCTAGCTCAGGTGGGTTTTTACAATAAGATTATTTAGGACTCGCAATATGTGTAGAAATGAATCCTTAAAAAAAGCTATTGTTAGGACTCGCAATGTATGTAGCAAATGAATCCTTAAAAAAAGCTATTGAAATTAGCATAGACATTTTATAGCATCATTTGCAATTAGTTTGAATGAATTTTGTAACTTGTTTTTATAAAACATCAATGTTATTTTATAATCATTAGTACATTTTTAGTGCAACTGCTGCTCAATGGTTAACAATTATTTAATTGGAAAGGGAAAACGTACCTAGACATACTTGTTACAATATTGATCTTGAAATCATTAATTAGACAGCTTTACAACATCAGATTTTAACATAACATTTTACAATCCTAATTTTATCATGTTATCTAATAACTGCTTGCTTTCTCATTATAAAACTAATTTTCCTAACAGGTCTTTAATTATCATATCTTGGCAATAAAATATTTTTGAGGACAATAAAAGTCAATGACTACTTAAACTGTACAGTTGTTCAGCTTTTCCATTTGAACTTTGATTTTAAGTAATAAGTTCTGACATCACAAGTATACTTGAAAATTTATTGTTTGCTACTCCATTGAATTCCTCTTTTTTGTTCAACTGTTATCACTGGAACAACGACAAATTAATCTTCCATTTTTTAAAAGGTCGATAGGCTAAGCCTTCCCAGCTAATGAAATCTAAGAGTTCCAAGTGATGATCTCTTTGTTAAAATGGGAGTCCAAGTACAGGAACCGCTAGTTTTAGGATAACAACGGATTTGCTTCTGGGAAGATCTTATTTTCCTGATGTCAGTTGCCACCAGAATGACCTAAACTGGGAGTCACTCTTTACTCAATCATTTTCCTTGATGCATGGTCTTTAGTTTGCAGCAGTAATCTCCAAATGTAGCGGCCCTCACTCTCTGTTCAGGCAGCCCCTGTGGGTGATATAAATTATACAAAGACGAGGCGGCAGCAGGAGGACTGCCTGGTCACCTTGCACTTGCAGGAAGGAAAGACAAAGGTCAGGAAGAGGGAGTGTGCTACGAAACCTCAAGTTCCTCCTTGAGAAACCTACTCAGAGACCCAATAAGGTTCTATAACCTTCTGAACATCACCATAAGCTGGGAACCAAGTTCAAACACAAGTGACTATGGGGGAATATGAAATACAAACCTCTTAATTTTGTCTTGCTCAAAAGTTCAAAGCTTTATTTTTTTCCAGAGGAGTCTCATTTGGTATACAAACCACTCTTCCACTCATTATTATTGTTATTATTATTATTATTATTATTATTATTATTATTATTATATTAATTTATTTTTCCAGCTCCAGATCATAATTTCCTCTCCCTCCCTCCTCTCCTCCCAGTCCCTTCCCCTCAACCTTCGCTACTGCGCCCCCATCCAATCCTCCTTTCTCTTCAGAACAGTTCAGGCCTCCCTTGTATATTAGTCAGCCACAGCATATCAAGTTCCAATAAAAATTGGCACCTCATCTCCTATTAAGGCTGGGCAAAGAAACACAGTAGAAGGAAAAGGGTCCCAAAAGCAGGTAACAGAGTCAGAGACAGGCTCTGCTCCCACTGTTAGGAGCCCCATAAGAGAGCCAAGCTACACAAAGGTAACATACATACAGAGGGCCTAGGTCAGTCCCATGCAAACTCTGGTTGTCCATTCAGTCTCTGTGAGCCCCTATGAGCTCAGGTCAGTTGATTCTGTGAGCTAGCATAGAACTAAACATGACTGGCAATAAAAACACAAAACAAAACAAAAAAATAAAGTCAATGAAATGATTCCTCTGCTATATTCTTAGATTGTGGCCTAGCGCAAAGTCATCAGAGAGGTTTTACTCAGCAACTGATTGAAACAGATTCAGAAACTACAGCCAAACATTAGGCAGAGCTCTCGGAATCCTGTGGAAGAGGTGGAGGAAGGATTGTGGGAGCCAGAGAGGTCAAGGGTACCACTCTTTTACTCTTAAGGGCAGGCCCAATGCCCAGCAGTAATGGTCAACACAAAATGAACCCAGTAATATTTTTGAAAGTTCTTTGTCTCATACTGTGTTGTCAGGACTTTTTGTTTGTTTGGGGTTTTTTGTTTAACCATATTGATCTTTTGTGTATAATATTTACCAGTATCATGGCCGTGGGGGATTTCTGTGTGCAAACCAGTGAATCACTGCATTTGTGTTCTCTTCTGTGCCTTTTCTTCGGCTCTTTGTCTTCTATTGGTTTGCTTCTTTAGTCCTAGTTTGGTTTGTTTTTATTTCATCTTATTATTTTTTTAGATGCCTGATTGTATTCTAATGAGAGAGAAAGAAGGGGTGTGATTTTGTGTGGCTAGGACAGTGGGGAGGATCTGGGAAGCTTTGGGAGAGGGGAAAACCATAATCAGAATATATTTTATGAAAAGTCAATTAAAATATAAATAAATAAATACACATGTTCAACAAGAAACCAACAAAAAACAGCCAGACTTTGACAACTCTTCCTGCACCACTCAAGTGTCTGCAATGCTGTTCTCCTTACCTCTACTCTCTGTCGTCTCTGGCCAATGTTTCTTGCTTACTTAATCATTTTGGACCTTCTTTCAGAAAAAAATCCACCTAAACCAAGAGTTTTCCTTGTCTATGCTGTATTGCTAGGCAGCCAGCTCTCTCTTTGCTGTGGTAGACACACAAGCTTCAGCCCCTTCCTGTCTCTCCAGTGATTTTGTTCAATGAAAGGCTTTTTCTGTGTTTATCAGTTATCAGTTTTACTCTCATTTGTACTTCTTTTTCATCAATGTTCCAGTGAGCTGACTAATGATGAGTGGTCCAGAGCTCCATCAGAAGAGGGAGGTTTAAAATCTATTTCAAGATATGATACTTGAAAAGTAGCTAACGAAGTTTAGGACTAAAGAACAATGGCATGAATGTCAATTCACCCTCATTTTCAAACATCTATAGTCTGTGTTTGAGTTATTTTAGCTTCCAAATATGAGAAAGATAATAAGGTTCTTGTCTCTCTGTTTCTAGCTTACTACACCTGTTATTTTGATATGAAAGGAAGTATTATTTGATGATTTGCACAATAGAGAATAGATTTATTTATTCTTATATGGTGTAGAGCATATCATTAATGCAACCTTTCATCTTAGAATATGTCACCATTTACTATTTCTGTGTATTTTGTTGTTTTTTTCATTTTCTCATAATACATAAAATCAAACTAAACTAACCCTATTTCTTGATATTTTTACTGAAAAATGAAATTAAAATATCATGATGAATTTTGACATAACTTATGCAGAAATCCAATCTCTGTAATTAGTGTATGGATATGATTTTCCTGAAATTTATCCCTTAAGAGAAATTATAATGTGTTATATTCTACAATTCATTTTCATTTCATTGCATTTCAGTTTTATGACTGGGATGTTATTATGTCACATTTGTCTTGGGAAATGTGCCTTCCTAATTTATCATGTATCTTAATTATAGCATGCTAAAACTGCCAGTAGTTTTAATGGCTGTTAGCATTAAAGAGTGGCTAAAGAGAGAGGCTTTGTATTCTCATTTCACAAACTCCTTCATAATTTTCTACCACTGCATTTATTCTAATATAAAGCTTCCTTATTTGCCTACCTCATTCATATATATATATATACATATATATATACATATATGTGTGTGTGTACATATATATATATGTGTGTGTATACATATATATATTATATATATATATTTATCACCATTTTTATCTCACATTTCATTTCCAATAAATACAGTTGCAATCTATAATTAATTGGTTCATTATGGTCAAAACTCACATTCATAACACCTTGTATATGGTTCACATAATCTGTTTAAAGATATTTCTAAGAAATATTATGTTTACCAGGAAATATAAATCAAGCTTCTTCTTGATAAATGTAATTATTCTTCCTTTAAAAAATAAAAATAAATTTAAAAATTCATTACCAATTATTTTATCAGGAAGGGCTTCAAATAAAAAAAATAAATGGTTCCTGAAATATAGTTCAAATAATATTCACTATAAATACCTAAAAATGTTGTATTCATCTGTATTCAAATGTTACATGTACTTGCAAGGATTATTTCAGTTAATGCCAGATTACTAATAGTATATATTATCTACAATATCATTAGCACCTGAATTTTAGGGAATATAGAAACTATTTTTATAACAGATTTATTTTATTATTTTCAATTATCTCTCTCTATATATACATATATACATTGTGTGTGTGTGTGTGTGTGTGTGTGTGTGTGTGTGTGTGTGTATGTGACTGCAGATATCCCTGAGAGGTGTTGGGTATCCTACAGTTGGAATTACAAGCAGTGGTGAACCACCTAATGTGCATACTTGGAATGAGACTCAGGTCCTACACAAGATGTGTATATACTCTTAATTGCTGAGACATCTTTCTAGCCCTGGACTCAGTTTCTTAAAAGAAAAAAAATTCATGCCTATTCACTACAGTAAATTAGTTGAGGCATATTTTAAACCTTATTTTTATTCATGCTAACTTAATTCTCAACATAAATTGTGGCTTTTCTGAGCAGTAATTCCTTATACACTAAAGGAAACCCATCTTTGTAATGTTCTTTAAGCTTGTCTGTTCTATAACACGATATTAGTGCTCTACAAATTATGCAAAGCCCTAAATGACAATGAAAATACCTATTATTTTATGTTTGTCTCATGTTACTAAAAAATCAGACATATGCTAAGCTCTTTAGAGAAAACACTATTGTAGATGAATTTCTAAACAGTCTTATCAAATAAGAAACACAGAGCCAAATACAGAGGTAATAGCCAAAGAGATCAGAGAGCCACGACTACCTTATTTTATGACCTCTCCACCATCGCTTCCCCAGAGAGAGATTCTTCCTACATAACCTGTGTTTTTATTGCCTTTCTGTTCTGCTTTTTCATTGGCTCTAAACCCAGACACATGACTTCCTAGTCACTGCCTGTCTATACAGACCTCCAGGTCTCTATGATTGGTGCTGGGATTAAAGGCTCAAGTCACCATGGTTGGCTGTGTCCTTGACCACACAGAGACTCTGCCTGCCATGTGAAGGGATTAAGGGCGTGTGCTACCATGCCTGATTCCTATGTGCCTCTAATTACCAGGCAAACTTTATTTATTAACATACAAATAAAATCACATTTCAGCACAATTAAAATATCACCACATGCTATTTTATAAACTAACTGAAAATCATAACCATATGAAAAAATGTTCAGATAGTAAGCATCAGTGGAGTAGCTTTAAACACTTTGTATGGAGAACTAACAATACTTTATTTGCATAGTAAGTAAAATGAAATGGGGGACCAGATTCAAAGTCATAAAAATAAATGCAAACTTCTCTCCAACTTTGTCTTTTCATCTACCTTTTTGTACAACAAATAATTCACTGGAATAAGTCACTGAAAGAAAAAGAAATACAATCAATATTCCTGAATGCAGTTACTGGTTCTCAAAAACAGCAGGACTGGAGGCATGTGTGACCACAGTAGTGTCCTGGGGCCTGAAGAATGTGAAAAGTGATAGAGAAGGAAATGCTGTGAAGATATGAGAATCACAGAGGACTGCTTCAGAAGAACTGCTGGTAGTCATAATCACACCTACAGCTTCTCTCTGTCTCTGCCTCCCCCTCTGTGTGTGTGTGTGTGTGTGTGTGTGTGTGTGTATGTGTATGTGTGCACACGCACATGTGTGTGTTCTGTTATAATATCATCATCACAGAGTGGGTAAATTAAAGAGAAAGAATTTTTCTTTTTATTTGGACTCACAGTTTGGTGTGAGTTGATACAGCTTCATTGGTGATGGCCTTCTTGCTGGCAGAGCCACAAGGCGACATGTGCCATGCCACGATTAGAAACGAGAGCATGATTTTTGTGTGCATGTATAGTCCTGCTTAGGCTTCTCACTTTTTAATCAAAGCCAGCTTTAACATGGTATTCTTCCTGATAACCTCACTTTTGCTGCCTGTAGATGTAACCAACCGTCTTATTAAATAAGAAACACAGAAACAATGTAAAAGAGAAAGCCGAGAGGTCAGAGCTCAGAGCTAAAAATCTCACCCTTCCACCTGCGGTGTCCCAGCTTCCCAAAAGAGAGCTATATCCTGTCTGTATGTCTTTTTTATAGTATTATTGTTCTGCCTTCTCATTGGTTGTAAACCCAAACACGTGACTGCCTCATCACTGTCTGTATGTACAGCCCTCTAGGTCTTAAAGGTGTATGTCTCCAATGCTGGCTGTATCCCTGAACACACAGAGATCTATGGGATTAAAGGCATGTGCCACCACCGCCACACTCTGTCTATGGCTCTAATAGCTCTGACCCCCAGGCAACTTTATTTATTAACATACAATCAAAATCACATTTCAGTACAATTAGAATACCACCACAGTTGCCTTCCAAAGAGAGCACTTCTACATAGACATTTTGTGATCTAATACATTCCTCATGGTAGGGACTAGATTTCAGTGTAGCACGAATTGTTAGAAGGTCTTATTAGTAAAAATAAACCCAGGAGCCAGATATTAAGATGAACGCTGAAATTTCAGAGAAACAGTACAAGCCACAGCTAACATCACCTTGCCAATTCCTCAGTTGATCATGTTTACTCAGATTGAAAGCCTGAATCCTCATCTGAATGGATCTCAGCTGAACTGCTGTTAAAAGCCTAAAAGCTTAAAGAGACTCTAGTTCTTGATCTTCATGCTTTATATACCTTTCTGCTTCCTGCCATCACTTCCTGGGATTAAAGGTGTGTCTCACCATGCCTGGCTGTTTCCAGTGTGACTTTGAACTCACAAATCTCTGTCTCTGGAATGCTAGGATTAAAGGTGTGTGTGCCACCATTTTCTGGCCTCTATATCTAGTGGCTGTTCTGTTCTCTGACCCCAGATAAGCTTATTAGGGTGCACAATATATTTGGGGACACAATATCACCATATTTTAGCATTCATTTTCAGGTGTGACCACTGTCTAGAGACAGTTTGTGGGAAATAAATTAAAGAGTACATACAAAGTATTTTCTCTAAAGTCTCCTGCTTGCTCTTAAGGACACAAATAAGAAAAGCAGGCACATCATTCACCCATGTTTTACTTTTACATTATTATTTTTATGTTTTCCTTTAGCTTCCACTTGATTAATTTGCTGTGTGGTACTTTGATGTCTTAATTAGAGTGTTTTATTGTTTGTTTGATGTCAGATTTTATTGAAACTTTTACATGCTTAAGGCAGTCACTATATGAATTAATGTAGACATTAGTGTCAAAATTCTCTTGTTCATTATAGGTGCCTATATTACAGCTGTTGGTTTTTTTTTTTTTCAAATCCACAAGCTTCCTAGATGAATTATAACTATAATCCCAAAGTTGTTTAGGAACATGCTGCTAATAAAACTTCTGCTGGCACTGGACATTTGCAGGAACTCTGGAAATGCCAAAATAAATGCATTAAAAAGCCATCAGGTGTAGATGAATTTCTAAGTGGGGTCTTATTAAATAAAAACACAGAGCCATTTATAGTGGTGAAACCCTTAGAGATCAGGGAAACAGTGAGAGCCACCAACAAACCTTACCTCACCAGCTCTACAATTTCCAAAATGCCATGACTTCCTGTCTATGCGGGCTTTTGTTGCCTTACTATTCTGCCCTCTCATTGGCTCTTAGCCCAGCTACCTCACTTCCTTGTCACTGACTGTCTGTACAGATCTCCTGGTCTCTACAACTGGTACTGGGATTAAAGGTGTGTGTCATCATACTTGGCTCTGTTCCCTGGTGTGGCCTTGAACATACAGAGATCCAGAAAGATTAAGGGCGTGCACTACCACTGCCCTGCCTGACTTTTGTGTTTAATTAAAACTGCTTTCTATGTCCTCTGATCTCCAGGCAAACTTTACTTATTAGCAAACAAATAAAATATCACCACATTTCAGTACAAATAAAATCACCACAATCAGGGAAAATGCAGATTAAAATGACTCCAAGATTCAATCTTACAACAGTCAGAATGGCTAAGATCAAAAATACTAATAATAGCTTATGCTGGAGTGGTTGTGGAACAAGGGGAACACTCCCCTATTTTAAAAAAGAAAAAAGAAAATGGAAGAATCCATTGATCTGGTATTCAAATTAATAATCCACTTTTAAAATTGAAATGAGGTTGTATAACAAAACACTAAGTTAAACCTTTCAACTCCAGAAATATTTGACTTATGCCATATTTGGTATCCAGCTCTGCAATGAACTTCACTTGTGCCTGTCAATTATGCTACCTGTATTCCACTTTCTTTTCTTCTGGCCTCTGTGAACAATTCCCTTTTCTAATTCATAAGAAATTAATATGCATATTGCACAAAATACTCTTGAAATTAATTAATTCATATTCAGGACTCATACTCAAACTTTTAACTTCAAAAGAATTAACATGTACTACAGTCTATACTGACACATAAAAATTCCCACCACTTTCAACTTGGTAATAAAATAATTATAATGTTCATTGTATTTTAAGCTTCAAATTGCTTTTATTTAGGTAATAACACTATCAATCTAAGAACTGCTTTTATCTACTCATGGAGAGCTTCATTTTTGTCATACAATGCTTTAAGAATTGTCCATGTATCAACCCGTGCAAGGCTCTGAGATATCTAAGGAGAGTTCAGAAATAATATAAGAACCAGAGGATCAGAAAGGAGAGTGCTGTGGAATGCTGTATTCTGAACATGCCATGGCCTTTGTACTCATGAACTCAGTTGCTGTGGTTACCTGCACAAAGTCAAGCCAACAAGTTCAGTCATCATCCCAGCAGTCAACAGTAGTTAGAATCAGTTTTGAAAAAAAAAAAAACTATTAAATATGAAAAGATGAAAGGGTATCTTGTTGGAGGTACCTTGACACAGTTACATGGTATAGAATTATGAATTTTTCAGACTGAATAAAATATATTGTTTAAAAAAACAATATTTCATGTCTAGGATGGAAGTCTCTTTGAAACTTTGATGTGAAATTTAGTTTTACAATGTTATACTGATATTTTGCATTTAAAACAAAAATAGACTCTTCCATTAATAATTATTTCACATTATACCAAGTAACATCATAGAAGCCAGCTAATATGGCTACCCTAATAATCTTATGAAGGAGAATTCTGGGAAGAGGAAGACTGAGTAAGCAGACACCAGCCTGTTGTCCAGGGACTGAGTTTATTTGTAAGAGCTAGTCAGTGGTAGGCCTGAGCTAATGGCCGAGCTGTTTTAATTAATATAAGCTTCTGAGTGATTATTTTATAAGTGGCTGCAGGGTCCATGGGGCTGGGCAAGACCATTGAAAACTTCAGTTACAGACAAGACTTCATTAAAAGACATTATGTAGAATTTAGAGAGACTATTTAACATTTTATTATAATCAACAGGATCTTTGGATTTATCTTTCATGAAATCCTCTTACAGAATCCACAATGCTTAACAAGTTTTTCATGTAAAACCGTCTGGCTCACTACATTAGAAAATTAATAAATGGGACATTATCAAGAAGCAAAAGCCAATAGACTAAGATTTGGTCATGTGTGTCATTTGCTAAATGTGTGTTTTCTAAAGAGCTCCATGAGGCTATGTATCAGAGTGAAATAAGAAATGTCACCCTCTCTATGATAAACTGTTATGTTAGCAAGGACGTGATCAGCTTGTGGTTATGAAGGTCAATTAATATGTCTACTGAATTATTCTATAATAAAAAATTATGCATTAATACTTCGCAAAGATTTTAAAGCAGATAGATATAGTCTCATATATCAATGCTATGTTTGAATTTTATAAAGCATCATTGAAGTATTGTACATTTAATCTTAGAAGATTCAAACAAGGGATTTTCTGTCTTATTTGTTTTGACAACATAAAATATAGTAAGATAAAGCCAAAACCCTCACATGGGAGCTGGGTGAGGCAAACCAACAGGAGGAAAAGAGCCCCAAGAGCAGACACAAGAATCAGAGGTCCACTCATTCACACACTCAGGAGTATGACAAAAATACTAAGCTGATAGCTATACTATATACAGAGACGACCTGTTGCAGATCTTTATTGGTCCTTTGTTGTTTCTTTGTTCTCTGTGAGTTCATAAGAGCCTTTTTTCTCCTAGTGTTCTCCACCCCCTCTGGCTCTTAAACACTTTCTGCCTCACCTTCCCCTGGGTTCCCTGAGCTCTGAGGAAAGGATTTAATGGAGATATCCATTTAGAGTTTTGGGGTCCAAAGAATCTCTCTTCATGTAATGTCGTGCATTCCTATGAATTGAATTCTTCACTGGTGACATAGTATACATTTTACAGCTTACTTTTTCCTGTTTTTTAACCAGCAAATATTTCATGGCTCGTAAAATGTAAAAAGAAACCAGTTGCCAAGATAATAACACAAATGGACAAATGATAGATAAGAATTCAGTACAACTTACATGACAAAAAGCAATCTTTGTGCTGTATGTAATGTAAACATTGCTACAATGGACCCAACTTCACATATTAAATGGCCTAGAAAAGTAACAATTGAGTTCTTTAAAGAATCAAATATTGTATAATTCTAGAGCATTTCTCATATTTATTCTTGTTATGTAAATAATAAAGAGCAAATAGAGTAATTTAAATGATCATATTATCATTAAATATGGTTCATCACTTGGTCTTTCTAGCCCCAAACAACAAATCCCATAGTTCTCCATCATAAGAATTTGAAGCTGATAGAGATTTACACTTGGTTTCATGCATCTTCCTAATCTGCCAAGTCTTTTCTCATAGAATAATTGTTTATCATAAAAACACAGCCCCTTTAGTTTTAATATTTCCCTTTTGTATCTAATTAAAAAAATTAAATGTTTTTTATTATATGTGCATGAATGCATGGACACTCATCTGTGTGTGTGTTTATGAGGTTGTGAACAATGACTGTAAACACCCACTGAAATGAGAACAGTCTGTACTTCAGGAGCTGGAGTGACAGGTAATTGTGATCCCTTCAGTATGAGTGCTGGGAATCTAATTCTGGTTCTCTGCAAGAGTAGCACAAGATATTAACTTCTGAATCATTTCTCCAGTCATGGTTAGATACTACTAAATAAAATAAACTTAATTATTATGTGTACATATTTAGTTATATTTTCAAATTAAAATATCTTTCTTTTTATTAAGAGATTGTCTATTCAATTTGCAAATCAACCTCAGATTTCCCTGTCCTCCCTACTCCCATCCCTAGCTTTCCCCCACAAACCATCCCCCATCCCCACCTCCTCCAAGGCAAGGTTTCCTGTGGGGAGTCAGCAGGGCCTGGTACATTCAGGTGAGGCAGGTCCAAGCCCCTCCTCCCTGCACCAAGACTGTGCAAAGTGTCTCACCATAGGCACTAGGTTCCAAAAAGCCAGCTCAAGCACTAGGGACAGGACCTGGTCCCACTGCCTGGGGGTCCCCTAAAAAGTTCAAGCTAAACAAATGTCTCACTTATCCAGAGGGCCTAGTCCAGTACCATGGGGGCTCCTCAGCTATTGGTCCACTGAACAACAGATAAAGAAAATGTGGTACATATACACAATGGAGTACTACTCGGCAGAGAAAAACAATGACATCATGAAGTTTGCAGGCAAATGGATGGAACTAGAAAATATCGTCCAGAGTGAGGTAACCCAGACTCAGAAAGACAAGCATGATATGTACTTACTCATAAGTGGATACTAATATTAATTAAAATATCTTAAAGTAACTATAGTAATGGTGAAGTAACATTGAGAAGAGAGATGATAGCCATAATTTGGTGAAAAAGTACATTGAAATCTAGACTGCATCTTACATTGTTAGTAATTTATTAAAGTATTCTTAATGTGGAACCAAGCCACTCAAAATGAGTTTTGCAAGGGTCTTCTTGCCCGAGATATAAATAATGCAAATATATTAATTAATAAGTAAGCCCTGAGTAAAATAGTAATCTTATTTTAAATAAATATTGGAGGGATCCACTATTTGGTACACTTTCTAATGTAAGAATATAATTTCAAGTATTTAAATAAATACATGTTAGTATGAAATTAAAATATTCAGCTACTAAATATAGATTAAATGCTGTACTTCTTCCTATAAACATTTTATAGGTCTTAATTGGAACAATCTATTATTTGTATGTTCAGGTTGAAGTATCGATGATAGGCAGCTAGAGATGTTAAGCGAAGTACTTCATGATGTGATTCAAGCATGGTTTAAAAGAATAATTCCAAATACCTGCACATTGGAGATTTTGTTCTAGACTGCTGCTACTGCTACTTGGTGGAACCTTTAACAGAGAGAGGATGAATGGCAGGCGTTTAGGTGAGTTGGAGCAGGTGGTATTTCTAGAAGATCCCTTATAAGAGAGCTACATAAAAGGAGCGCTTGATCCCTCTCATTCTGTCTCCATCTAAGATGCAATAACCTGTCTCCTTCCAGGCAATCTCCAGGAGTTGCTCTTTGGGCTATGAGGTGATGCAGAAGGGATAGAATTGCCAGAGCATGTGTTAAAGCATTTGATTTTGAAATCCTCTAAAACTGGGAATGAATTGAACCATTTTGCTCATAAAATTAGCTCTTTTAGATATTTCATTATAGTGCCAAAAACCTCACTAAAGCACTCAGATTGGTTGAAGAACAATAGTAGTTTTCATTATGTGTCAGATTACACTGAATACTGTAATCTCCACATCATTTTCTAATTGACTACATAATTGGGACAGACACATATTCTGACTCCATATTTTTTTAACATAAATCTAACAGTGATTTTCATTATGAAAATCCTCCTTGGGTGTGTTGTAGAGTCAGATCCATGAGTAAGAGTATTAGTTGCTGTTGCAGAGGACCAAGGTTCAATATCTGTAATCACAATGGGCAGCTCATAACCACCTACAACTCTAGCTTCTGGGCATCTGTTGTCCTCTTCTGGACTCTGTAGGTACCTCAACAAACATGTGCACCCCCCACACACACACACAATTTAAAATGAAATGAATCTTATAAGGTTGATTTGGAAAGTGTTACTAAATTGTTTAAAAATTTCTAAAATTTCAGAATACACAGTTAGGCCTATAATTAGTTTCTTTATAAAATTTACAATAAATTTTAGAAATTAAACAACACTTTAACATAACTTTACTAATTGTACACATTTCACCTATTTTATATATAATATTTATGTAGCAATTTTCTCCAATATAAAAACCTATTTTATAGGAATGAAGCTTCTTAACATTCAGAATGTTAAACAAGAGTAGAAACAACAGGACATTATAAAAGGAGATGAAATATTCCATCCTCGAGGGAAATTCATTAAGACTCAGCAAGAAAGCAACTCACTACCTCCAGGAAGTCACAGAAACTGACCAGTTTCACTTGATTCCTCTCCCCAAGTGTATGTAAACAAAAAGGGCAGCTGAGAATACTGTAAATTCAGTAAGCTGACCAGAAGAAGGGAGATCAGACAAGCTGCTGGGAAGAAGCAGAGACCAATTAAGATGCCTTTAAAAGCCACTTTCCAATATATTGAATTGCCTGGAGGTCATATAGTGAGCTCCAGGTTTCCAGCTCATGTGGGAGTCACCTATGGTAGGGTGGGTTTTGGGTACTACAGCTTTAAGTCATTTAAATCTTTAAGTCAGATCTATTCTTGTATGTAACCTCTCACTCATATTCTGTAGGAAACCCTACACTTATAAAAGTCAGTGGTTCACCAACGTGGACTCTGGTGGTGTCTTTACTTATTCTGCCATCAGTTCCCTAACTGGAGATATTATTCATGTCTCCCCAGGGACAGTGTCACTATATTACTTATAGTATATTTGCTATAAAATGACACAAACATATTTGTTGAAAATCAACATGAAACCCATGCTATTTAAAATACATTAATAAAAACTGCATTTGTATCTCAAAGATAAGAAGCCTTTGAATGAATTTAGTGGAAAAATGAAAATAATATTTATTAAAATTGAAGAAACAGCTTTTAAACACATACTGTATATGATGCATAAACTCATAAAAATACATCAATCATTATTGTTAATTAAAATTCCTTTTCATTTTTTTAACTAAGGCTGGCCTTAAATTCATCCTCCTCCTCTTACATTCTCCCAAGTGATTGTGTAACAGGAAGGCACCTCCATATCACATCTTTTAGATATTCAAATTAGATATTTGAAGACTTTCTAAAATTTATTGAATTTTTGGAGGGGAGGGGGTTGTTTGGATACACACCATAGCAAATTCATGGTTTCTAACGTCCCTGCAGATACTTTCTAATATTTTATTCTCTACTTACTACCTATTGTTTTTTGCTATTCATTTGTAACTCTGGATGAGTTAGGCTTTATGTTTTCTCATATTTCTATTCTTTCTCCTATATTAAATGAGAACATTTATGCTTATGGATCTCCATTAAATATGGAAAATAACATGTGCATGTGTGTGTGTTTCATTACTTAGTAAATTGTTCTCTCTTATGTAATGGCTTTTATTTCTGTATCAATTCTATAGACATACAAGAAAGTGTTTTTGTTAGCAAGTTATTTAATATTTTTGGTGGTAGAGGCTCTTTAAATATTTTCATTAATATCTGGCATTACTGTGAACAGAATAACCTCTGTAATTTTTATTTTTTTCCAATATCCTGTGATTGTAACTAGAGTTTTCCTGTCTTGCCCACAGTCAAGACAAATCTTTGTCACCCGCCAGTCCCACAGCCACTCAGACCCAACCAAGTAAACACAGAGACTTATATTGCATACAAACTGTATGACCGTGGCAGGCTTCTTGCTAACTGTTCTTTTATCTTAAATTAACCCATCTTTATAAATCTATACCTTGCCACATGGCTGGTGGCTTACCGGTGTCTTTACATGCTGCTTGTCCTGGTGGTGGCTGCAGTGTCTCTCTGCCTCAGCCTTCTGCTTCCCAGAATTCTCCTCTCTCCTTGTCCCACCTACTTCCTGCCTGGCCACTGGCCAATCAGTGTTTTATTTATTGACCAATCAGAGCAATTTGACATATAGACCATCCCACAGCATGTGAGTAGAGTTCTAATTTTATAATAATTTAATTGATTTTAATAATATTTATCAAAGACACTTATTATTTGATTTCATAAATCTCAGTGTACTTACATTCATTTTTGTTTTTGTTTTTCTTTGTTTTGGAGCAAGGTCCTATGCTAGGTCAGACTTGATTTTGAATTCTTTAAGTAACAAAGGATAACGTTGAACTTTTCATATTCCTTCTTCCATGCCCCATGTGCTAGGATTACAGACACATGCCACAACACCCATTTACTAAGCATTATTTTTCTTATTCACAACATGATAGATTACAAGGAACATGAGGCAAAGCAATGATAAATTATTGATACCTAGGCAAACTGTGTATTAAACAATATAATCTTTTTCTTTCTTTCTTTTTTTTTTTTTTGAGACAGGGTTTCTCTGTGTAGCTATGCGCCTTTCCTGGAACTCACTTGGTAGCCCAGGCTGGCCTTGAACTTACAAGATCCTCCTGGCTCTGCCTCCCGAGTGCTGGGATTAAAGGCGTGCGCCACCACCGCCCGGCTAAACAATATAATCTTTTAAGCTACAAAATTTGTAATTATTCTTTAAATTTGTAACCTAAATAGCATTTTCAAAAATAAGGAAAATGAAATATTGTTCAGCACTTGATGAACAAAACACCTTAATTTAAGAACAAACTCCCGGGGAAGGGGAAATAGAAGAGATTTCAAGAGTAGACTGAAGGGGCATGATGATGGGAAACTGGAAACTTGAGCAATCAAGTTGCAGGACGAGTGTCGGAAGTTGGGAGTACTGAAAGAGATGACTGACAAGAGGGGCATTTCAGGGTCAGGTAAAAACCCGGCACAAGGGATTCTACAAGGATGACCCACCTAAGATTTATCCTAGAAATAGCGGATAGGATATGTAGCCCAAACTAGCCATCTCCTGTGAACAACTTGGTACCTAGACCAACTATCATCAGACACCCTTCATCTAGCAATTAATGGAAACAGCTGCAGACCCACAGCCAATCATTAAGTGGAGGTTGGGGAATCCTCCAGTAGATGAGGAGAAAGGATTATAGAATCCCGACGGGTCAAACATACCACAATAAACACACAGAATCAGTTAAGCTGGGCTCACAGTGGCTACAGAGACTGAACCAACAACCAGGGAACCTGCCTGCATGGGGATAACTAAGGCACTCTGCATGTACTTGACAGTTGTATAGCTTGGTCTTCTTGTAGGACTCCTAACTGTGGGAATAGAGGCTGTCTTCACCTCTTTACTGGCTTTTGGGGCCATACTGCCCATATTGGGTCACCCTTTCCAGCTTTAATATATGGGGAGGTGCTTAGTCTTACTGCAACTTGATATGCCATGTTTTATTGATATTCATGGGATACCTGCCCTTTCCTACAGAGAAACAGAAGATGAATAGATTGGTGGGGGGGGGTCAGGTGGGAAGAGAGGGGCAGGGTAGGGGTAGGTACTGGGAAGAGAGGAGGGAGAGGAAACCATGACCAGTATATAAAATGAATAAATAAATGTATTAAACATACAAACAAAATAAGTACATTACAACATAAATGCAACAAAAACAAATAAAAATCTCAATTAAATTTTTTTAAAAACCAAACTCAAATAGTACATATTACTTATGTCTGCCACAGTCTGGTGTCATTGCCTTGGGGAAGTTTTGGCATATTTAAGAGGTAGGAATGCACTACAGGCAAACTTTAGGAATTGTAGTCCAACTTAATTCCTTATCAGTGCTTCTGTGTCATGTTTTATCTTTGCTTACTGACTGCCAGTGGATGTATCCAACAATCTCATATTGATGTTGCCACACCTGTCGTAGGTATCATCTGCCATGTCTTTGCTCTTGATAGAGCTTATTCAAACTATGAACATTCCCTTATCAAGTTGCATCTTATCAGATATTTGGTTTCAATGACAAGAAACTAATTAACACAACTTCTAACATTCACCTCACTGGGATATGAAGCCTAATGGTAAGAACAGTTAATTTTTTGCAGTCAGATTTACATTAACAAGTGAATCAACTGGTGGAGGAATATATTCCTCTCAGAAGTCTTACCTTGGCATAAGACGATGATATTCCCATCTTATATACCTATTTTTCAAGAAATTTAGAATCATTTATCAGAAAATCCAAAATATTCATCTGATTTTCCCCCAAGTTTCCCATGATGATATTGTTCAATATGATAAACAATTTCCAAGTTTTATTTGTATTATAATAGAACATACCCTTTATGAAAAGTGTTTTTCACCTCCTTAAATGTTTATGAGGTCCATTCAACTTTAATAACTGTTTGAGACGACAGAACACATGAGTATTGACAACATTAATACCTCAGGTCATTGTGGAGAGGACAGCATTCTCCTAGCAGTATATTTATCCAGTTTTCAGCTGGAAGCTGTGACAGTGAATTATTTGTTATTCATAATGCTGCTGTGATAAACTTGAAATGACTGCAATGTGGGTTTGGGGCAAAGCAAAGAGGAAAATTATAAGAGAAGCATTGTAAATTGAATAGTTTTGTAATATTATTTTCTCTATCAGTAAGTTAAATTGAGTTATTTCCTCAAATATTAACTCATACACTGGTGCATAATACAAATAACTAATTATGCAAGATCTAGTTTATACAGATTGAAAATACCATTCACAAGCAATATAAATTAAAACAAGTAATCTATGTTTTACATATGAATCATTCAGCAAAAAATCATTTCCTACATAAAAAATGTTTTCTAATAAGCTACTTAAAAATGGAACAGGTGGTGTAACAATGAGCCTGATGTTTGGTCCTTGCAACAGGCAAAAAATTAACTGTCCTGGAAAGACAAGATAGAAGTGGAGAGAACACAAAACAATAGTAAGAGTTATTGAAGCAGGCCAAACTTCCTTTAGGAGAAAGAGAGCTGCAAGTCTGCAATGGGACTCCAGGTTAGGCATTTTGTAAGATGCCTGAATCCTCCCACTTCATAGTCATTTCCTCCAGATGTTTGTCCCTGAAAGTGTTTTTATTCTCAGACATCTTTCCAGCAAGCAGGCTAGCAGCATCCCCTAGGAAGTTCATTCTTCCCTGAGTATATCCTTCTAATCTTCCCATAGAAGAACATTATATAGTCACGTATTTATATTCTCTGAATTCTGATGCTTGCTACTCACCAATTACGATTAGGAAAGCAGATGGAAAAGACTCAAGCAGCAGAGGATCCCAAGGAAGAGAAATGTCAATGTAAGAAGAGACCACAGTACTCAGAATCCAGCATTCCTGGAATAATATCCAATGCTGGAGTTGAGACCATATTAGGTACTTTCCTAGATCAAGCACCCAGGTTGTTCCAGAAAAAAAGTGAGTACACATTGCTTTATTAGTAAGATGAAAAGGAGAATAAAGAGTCTGAGAAATACAAGCTTGGAAGCTGTAATTACCATCCTTAAAGCAGGGATAAAGCTAAGTGAACTGAAAATCAATGACTCTTCTAAATATATCAGAAAGGTGAGGCTATATAACAAACAAAACCACCACTCTGAAATCTGTAATGACAGAATAACAGCCCTCAGGACTAAGATCACATTACCTGAATCAAAGTCACCAGTGACATGAACTAGCAAGGTATGATAATACTGGAAAGGTAATGAAGGCTCTATTTGGACAAGAATTAGAGTAAAATTCCTTTTTTTGCATATCTTTTATCAAAGGGGCTAATGTATAAATTTTATCTAAGAACCTCAGAAAGGGCTACTTCTGAAAATAGAAGACAAAACAAATCAATGAATGAGTCAATCAATCAAACAAACAAACAGAAAATCACATCCCATCTCACCCAAGGGACAGGTTTGTTCACTACTTTGAAATATATACAGAGAATTTCTCATAACATGGGTAGCTCTTTAGGGGAAAAAGCCTTCCCAAGAGATTCATTTTCTATAGGGAAAATATCATATTGCCAATTTCAACCTATTCTTTCTGTCTATTTCAAGGTAGTGTGCAATAATCATATAAGCCTTCTGATGATAGCACATGTCATGAAGATTTTGGAATTACCAGTCAGGACATATGATATTTGTTAAAGGTTCTAAAGAAAGACATAGAAAACATACCAGAAGAGGTGATTCACATAAACTAGCATGTAAAACCTATTGTGTAGCAATTCCCTTTGAAACAAAACATTCCATCTTGGAGGGAGGTTCCTTAAGATTAGAATATAAAGGACTCAAAAGTTTTAGGAAGTCCCTGAAAGTGAGCAAATTCACTAAATACCTCCCTCCTTAAAGTGCTCAGAAGAGTCTCAGATCATCTCAAATGCCAGAAAGAAGCAGAGACTAGCCCAAAGCTGTGGAAAAGTCTCAGACCATCTAACCTGTCCAAAAGATATGGTCTGTAACCTGTTGAGATGACTATTTCTCTAGGTTTCCCACTTTTATGAGCTGTCACCCATGCCTGGGTAGCATTTGATGATGATGCCCTTTTTGAGTCATATCTGCCTTTCTAAGTAACCCCAGTAAAACCCTTTGGTTCACCAATTTGCACTTTGGTAGTATCCATTCTTTGGCCTGCTGTTCATTTCCTATCTAAAATGAATAGACATTTATTCTCTTCTCCCAGGAAAAGTGTTACACAACAAACCTTCAAGAGAACATTAAAATAAAATACCAAGCATCAAAAATAATTTAGTAGAAATAGTGAATATCTATAATAGTCCTCAAAGGAAATTTGTCATGATCATAAAAATAAATGTTGATCTTTAATCTATGTCAATAAAAATGTCAAAATGAAATGCAAGAAAGGGCAACTTGTGCTCACTAGTTTATGCCAGCTTGACACAAATTCGAGTCACTTGGAATGAAAAATCTCAATTGAGATTTAGCTTAGCTTATGGGTAAGCTTATTGTGCATCTTGGAGACTGGTGATTCATGTGAGAGGGCTGAGATCACTGTGGACAGTGCTATCCCTGGGCTGATGATCTTGGGTGTCACTAGAAAGCTGGCTAGCCAAGTCAAGAAGAGGAAGCTGGTAAGTAGCACCCTTTACAATCTCTGCATCAGGCCCTGCCTCCAGTTTCCTGCCTTGTATGAATGAGTTCCTGTACTGAGTTTCCTCAGTGATAGACTGGGCTACAGAACATAGTTTGGAGCCTTCATGATTTCTTTGTCTGTATATGGCTGCAAAGACACACCTGCAGGTGTGATCCACGAATGTTCTAGCTTCTTTTTAAATCCAAATGAGCTTATCATCAAAATTAGCTATCATACTTGCTCCACACACTATGTGTATATACTGAATGCATACTTCAGATGCACACATAATGGGGAAAAATTAAAGCATAGTGGCTTAGTCAATGTTCTATTACTGTAAAGTAAAACCATGACCAAGGTAACTCTTACAAATTAAAGCATTTAACTGGGGGTTTGCTTACAGTTTGAAAGAACAGTCCATGATCATCATGGTGGGAAGCAGATGCACATGGTGGTAGAACAGTAGCTGAGGGTTTTGCATCCATATCTGTAGGCAGCTAGCAGAAGAGGGATAGAGAGAAAAAGAGACAGAGACAGAGCCAGAAACAAGAGAGACAAGTATAGACATAGAGAGAGAGAGAAAGACAGATACTAGGCCTTGAAGGGATTTTGAAGTCTACCCCTAGTGACGCATCTCCTCCAATAAGGCTTCACCTAATTTAACAAGTCCATAACTCCTAATACTTTCCAAACAATTCCTGGTAGCTAAACATTAGAAAATATGAGCTTATGGGGGCCCATTCTTATTCAAACTACCACACATGACTATCATCATGAGTTGAATACTGATATCAATAGCCAAGGGGAATAAAGATTTATGGGAAGTTTAAATAGGGTAAATGTTTGGTTTGCAATTTCTTTCCAATCCAGCTCCTTCTATCATCATAAAAAATAACATGTAGAAAGGAACATTTACACTAATTTTCCAAGGAGACAGAAGGGAAACACTTTTGAGATTTCTTGTTAGACAAGTCTCATCTGGTGTTCGTATCATTTGCATGGACTCTGAACATTTTATGAGGCACAGCACCTGCCAATTAGCACTGTAAAATCCAGGGATAAATTCTGCATGTGCTGCCAGGGATATGCTTTAAATTTGTATACACCTTCATCAGTCAGCCTGCTTTTTTCTAAGCAAGAATGGAAATACTATATGAGACAAATATTTGACTAGCATGAAGGATCTCAAGTCTAATTCACCAAGACAAGAGGATATCAATTCTCCTAAACAAAAGGTAAATTATAATATATGCCCAAAGAAGGCATTAACCCCCATAAATAGATCACCATACGTTTAACCATCCAAAATGGGATACACTTGAGAGAGAAAGTGCTATCATTAATTATTGTTCCAGGATATGCAATACAAACGTGTGCTATTTGGATATCTTAATTTTAATGCTTATTAGGGTGTAATGTAGTATTTAGGGAACAAGAATAATCACAGGAAAAAAATAGAATTACTCAAGTACTTAAAGTCTCTTTAGTTATTCACTCTCTTATTATTAAGGCTCATAGACATGCTTACAGTGAGCATTTGTTAATTGTTTCCTAGTATCCATGTACCCTAACTGTATTATATCTCTATGTTTTACCTGATTATACCTTTGCTGAGTTGTTTCTCCCATTTTTCAGTCTATATTATCTCATAGAATGTTAGTTCAAATTTTTAGAAAACAATAATTTGAAATATGAGGGAAAATGCATGTTAATGAATATTTTTAGTTTTGGACATTGTTTGTGGTATTTCATTGATAGGAACTTCAGGCAAAATAATTTGCTCATGATAACTGAACAAATAAAAATGAAAAGTCACAATAGGGACCTACAATCAGCCAATCAAATCTTGCCATTTCTAAAAAAACCCACTGGTTCATTAGGAGCCTACTATTCTGATAATAAGGGGCATCATTACAGCAAGACACCCTGATGTTCTCCTGTCTTACTCAATTTACATTTTGAGAACTTCTGTTATTTATTCTCTTGGTTATCAGTTTAGCATAGAGTCAAATAAGAATCTATATAATACATAGTTCTAATTTGGATAAATTCTTTTTGGTAATGCTTTGTTTTTAATTCCTGATATTCACCATAATATCCTGTACAAATTAGACTTTTCACTATAAATAATTGATGAAAGCATCAATTAATTTATAAATAATGCAATTTATACAAAAATATAAGCTAAGAATAAACTTGAATGGTCTAGCTATCTGAATATAATACTCAGTTGTTACATGGTAAGAAGTCCAACCTACTTCAGATGTATGGAGATAGAATATACTTCTTTCTACTTCCCTGATTAAACTATATAAGAACATTTATAATCATAGTTTTGAGAAGTATCAACAATTTTTACTTTTAATGCTATTTTAAAATAATATGTTTTTGCTACATTTCTCTTAATCAAAATATAGAAACAGACATAGAGATGCACATATATGCATGCTTGTAAGATTTGAAGTTGAATATTAAGACAACTATAACTTACATAAATTACGACTAAAGTATGTATGCTAAAAATACAATTTTTAGCTGGGCGGTGGTGGTGCACGCCTTTAATTCCAGCACTAGCGAGGCAGAGGCAGGCAGATCTCTGTGAGTTCGAGGCCAGCCTGGTCTCCAAAGTGAGTTCCAGGAAAGGCGCAAAGCTACACAGAGAAACCCTGTCTCGAAAAACCAAAAAAAAAAATAAAATAAAATAAAAAAAAATACAATTTTTATTTAGAGGTCATGTATATACATGTCAAAACTATGAGCTGAAAATGTGAAATAGTCAGTCAACTAGTTATGTTGTCTTCATGAAGCCAAACAGCAGGTTTGATTGATATTTATTCCTGAGATAATGAATCAACTCTCCAGAACTATAACATGTATTTATAAAAAAGAGTTTAAAGTTTAGAGCTCCTTCTATGGTGACTTATAATATACTCATCTCGATATAATGGACTTTAGAGGAGCCAGACATGATTTGATTTTCTGATGATCTTTTTTCATCCCACATCACTTTGCCCTAGTCACTGTGCATTAGGTAATTTTATATTCTCTTTCAGTTTAGGGACCCTTATGTGATGACTTAATGTGAGATTGCCCTATGATGGAATTCTACCAACATTTATTGCTATGCCCAGTGACCTTTAAAATGAGACAATTCCCTTCTCACTACTTAAATCATAGCATATATGAAATAAAAAATAAATGAATAAGTATCAGTAATCTTCACCCCAGACTGAAGCATTTCATTCATCTGATTTCACCAAATCCCATCTGTTACTCTTCTCAATTTCCTTATATACTTACTATCCACTCCTTTTTTAAAAGTTATTTTCATACAGTGTATTTTGAGTATATTCTTTCCCCTCCTAAAGTCCTCCCAGCTCCTCCTTACTTCCTTATGCACCCAAATTTAAGATTTTTCTCTCTCTGTCTTTCTCTCTCTCTTTCTCTCTCTCCTTCTCTCTCTCTCTCTCTCTCTCTCTCTCTCTCTCTCTCTCAATTAAAATAAAACAAGAGTAATAGAAAAGTCACAACAAACAACTGCTGGAACGAAAAAACTATTTGTAGTTTATGCCTGCTGGTAAGGAGAAAATCAGTTTTCTCTAATAGATTATCACTGGACATATCAATCCCACTCCATGCTAGGCCCCATGCCCAACATTTGGCCAACACAGAACAGACTCCATGTTATTTATTGTTTGCTTGCTTGATTATTTTATTTTTTGATGTTATTGTTTCTTTGTTTTTGCAAGTTTGTTTCTTAATTTTGGCATTTTCCAATATAATTATTTTGTACCTCCTCATTCTTTAAAGTTTTGTACATTATCTCCTGGACCTTATCTTTGAATATCTATAATCAACATTACTTCCCTTGAAGCATACTATAAACAAAATTCTGTATCCCTATGATTGCAAAGTTAATATCTCCAAAACAGCCCTCTCCCTAGCAACTGTATCAGTTGTCTACCTCATTACTTAGAAGAATGCTAGTTATCTTGGGTTAATTTATTGTCAATCCAATCCTTTACTTGTTTACTGTCCATTAAACTGGGATTTTTTTTTATAAACCTTAGTTAGCAGTACTTCCATTCCTCGAGGAGCTCAAGAAAATTAAGTAAAGTAGAAATTTAGTTAGTAAATGAAAACACAAATACAGATGCTGCCAATCACATGACATAGTTACAGAGGTGGTGACATCTCCAGATCTCTTGTACTCTATAATGCCCATTATTGAAACAGATCTAAAATACTACAACATTTTTTCTCTATAAACTCATTGCCTGGTGATAAAGTCATAATTGTCCATAACCTATAATCATTAAGCAGCCTTTTATCTGGTTTCTGCATTACATTTTCTACCTTTAAATGTTCAATTTAGCAGTCAGAGTGATTCTTTTAAAACAGAAAATTCAGCTCCATCCCTTTGCTTAGTTCTTTTGATGGCTATCTATTAAAATGAATCATAGATGTCAACATGGTCATCAGCAGATGCTACTAGTTAATAATCTAGTATTGTGCACCTGGAGATCGCAGTTGATCACTCTAACACTTCCTTGCTTAAGTTAATGCTCAGGACTCAACGCTTCAAAAGATTAATTGAGTCACATATTATTTCATCACAATTGCAATACTTTGAATCCAAAGCCTGTTGTCTGCTCTAGAGGTGGTAGGACATGGCAGAATGGAGTTTACAGGCCAAGTTTTCCTATGTCCCACAGCCACTTGGTCCCAAAAAAACACATAGAGGCTTACATTAATTACAAACTTTTTGGTTTATGGCTCAGGCTTATTGCTAACTAGTTCTTTTTTCTTAAATTAACCCATTTCTATTAATCTGTGTATTGCCGTGTATCTTGTGGCTTTACCTGTGTTTCATTACATCATGCTCCCCCTGCGGGCCACAGCAGCATCTTTTCTGACTCCACCTTTCTTTGTTTGGATTTCCTGCCTGGCACTAACCTTTCTTGCCATAGGCCAAAACAGCTTTTTTTTTTTTTTTCTTTTCTTTTTTTTTTTTAACCAATGGTAGCAACACATGTTCGTAGGATATAGAAAGACCATCTCATAGCAGGAGCTGTTTAACAAGGAAGGCTAAGGCCTCATGCAATAATCAACTTTAACCAGAGCATCAGACCATTTATATTCTGAAGTCTAAGGGGAATCACATCAGTAAAGTGGGCAATCACAAGGGCAAGACATGTGTAGTGCACAAGCTGCATGCATCAAAAACATGTTTTTCCATAGAGTCATGTAAATAAATTACAGTCAACAGTTGTAATGAATAATCTATAGTAAACTCACTCCTAGCAGGTACATGGGGAAGAGGCATGAATGAATATTCCAAGAACAATTTCAGTTTTTGAAGAAACTGAAGTCACAATACTCTTGTCTTGTTTTCTTACAAGCCCTAAGGATTCTCATCACATTATTCTGTTCTTAGACTGAGTTCCAACAAAAACTATTTATGAATATATTTTTAATTTTTTTAGAAAAAATAAGTCTTAGAAAACTCTAAGATCTGACACTTAGAATCAAGATCTTGTTCAGTAGATTAAGTGATTTTATTGATCTTGCATATTTACAGCACATACCTACATATTAACAAATAAAATTAGCACTCTGGAACTACACAATATAGATATGAGCTAAGAACTCAAAAAAAGAGAGATAATTAAAGATGCAGAAATAAACAGTTTGTAGAGCATTTTTTATGAGACATCTCAAAATTATTATAAATTTACTATTTTTATTCAAGTAGACCAAAAGAAAGGACAGAGGAAGCAATAATATGTATTCAACTATAAGAGCTTCTCAGTGGCAGGGCTGAAGGTAGAGTTACATATAATTATACAGGCAAAATGAAACTTTGGAAGAAATGATTTCCTAAGCTTTAAGTACATGAGGGTAGTTTATAAAATTTTAAATTATATTCCACTAGTATATGTTTCTATAAAATAAAGACAAGTAGTTATCAAGTAGTTATATCATTATTATAAATAATGTAGTATGGAATTTCAAATGAACACAACTCAAAAATTTAATAATGTATATTAGGATAGCATTGTCTATTAGCTCCTATATTAAAATGTGTCTATTTTCCAGCAGAGGTACTATGTTAGGCATTGTTAGACAAAACAAAACAAACTACATGTTCTTTTTGTGTGTTTGTTTATTTTTTTCTATGTGTGTGTGAATAGGAGAGACTTTTTTGTGGTGGTATTGTGTTCCTAAAATATTGTGTACCCTGATAAACTTATCTAGGGTCAGAGAACAGAACAGCCACTAGATATAGAGGCCAGAAAATGGTGCACACGCCTTTAATCCTATCACTTGGGAGAAAGACATTCATTCAGATCTCTGTGAATTTAAAGCCACACTGGAAACAGCTAGGCATGGTGACTCACACTTTTAATCCCAAGAAGTGAGCATTTAATCCCAGAAAGTGAGGGCAGAAAGCAGAAAGGTACATAAGGTATGAAAACCAGGAACTAGGTTGGTTAAGCTTCAGGCTTTCAAGAAGCAGTTCGGCTGAGATCCATTTGGATGAGGACTCAGAAGCTTCTAGTCTGAGGAAACAGGATCAGCTGAGGAATTGGCAAGGTGAGGTGGCTGTGGCTTGTTCTGCTTCTCTAATCTTACAGCATTCACCCCAATACCTGGCCTCAGATTTGGTTTTATTTACCCTTGAAGATTCCTGCTGCACTTTTTGTTTCGTCTTATTCTGTTTTGTCATTTTGGTCTTTGTTCTGATTAATTTCTGTGTTTTGTTTTCTTTTTGAAAGAGAGAGAGAAAGAATCTAGAGTTGGGTAGGTAAGGAGGTAGGAATATCTGGGAGGAGATGGAGGAGAAGAAAAACACTATCAAAAACTGTTGTATGGGAAAAACTTAAATGAATAACCAGAAAAGAAAAATTCAAACAAGGAAAATGAGAATAAGACTTAAGGAATCTTGCATTGACATGGATTATTTATATATGAGAATGCACATATATTTTTCTTTAATTTTGTAGGTACTGATTGACAGGTATCTATATTTATAATTAATGTAAACAAATAACTTTTTTATAAATAATGCTTACATTACAGTGTAGTAACAGAATCATCAATTTTACATGCTGAAAATTAAGATCATCTACAGTATGTAAACAAGACATGACTTGAAATACATTTTTTGTAAAGAGTCAGAGAGAAAATATTTTCCATATGTGGTCCATGCAGTTATCATTCAAATACTGTTGCTTATCTCTAAATGGCTCATAAGCTACATGTAAAGGAAGGAGCACTACAACTCTGGCATGAAGATCCACAGTTTATACACACCTTGGGTATATAAAGTAATTATTTTCTTAAGATAGCAGAAACATTTAACCAAGGCACTTGTCCAATAGGAAACAGACACAAGATTTTTGAGTTTCAGCTTAATGCATTTTTCAGTCCTTAGCAGAGTAAAAATGAATCCAAACTAGGATGCTGTGGTACTTATGTTAGTATGTTGAAGAGAATGGCCCAGAGAAACCTGGGTTTACAGGGTCTGAGAGAGAGAGAGAAGTCTGGAAAGGGGTGATTTAGTCTCCTAAAATGTACAGGCTGTCCTACTAAAGATATTCTGGGTGCTGACCTACAGGTACATTTGAAGACAGGATTTGCTGCCAGAGGAAAAGAGAGCATTCAAAAGACTAGAGAGAATTGTACTCAAATCCCATATAAGGCTTGAAATAGTGCCTATCTATCCACATGAGCCAGAATGACAAGCCTTTGAGATCAAGAGACTTACAACAGAGTCCAAGAGCGCCCTTTCTTCTTCAGGAAAAATGATTTGGTCCCAGACTAACTACTACTCTGGTTCTTGCTCAAAAAAAGTAGGAAATACAACTAAGATTCCAAAATCAAGCTTCATTAGTTTAGTTGTAACACAAAAAATATATGTGTGTCTGTATTAATGCAAAAGCATCTATTATCATTTGAATATTGTTTTATAAAGTAAAACTGTAGGAAAAATATATAGCTGATAGCATTTTCTATAACTTATAGAAAGCTTATAGTTTTTCTATAACTTATAGATTTCTCTAAGTTATAGAAAATGATACAAATTTGTAGTAGAAAATTTTTCTTATATAGAAAACATTATTATTGACCAGTGTAAGGATTATTATAATTTTCCTATTAGTTAAATGTTTAATGTAGTAATTAATATAGTCTTATTTCTGTATGATAATTTAAAGGGTGATATTGCTACATTTGATTGTGATAATATAAAATTAAAATGTCAAAAAATAATGTTATAGAGTTTTGATAATCATTAGAAATGAAGAAACAAATGATATAAAATGGTCCATACACAAAGTTCACCAAAATCCAATTCTTAAAATTGAAGAAAAATTAATATTACTGAAGTATGATGAAACACTGTGACCAAAGTACCTGATACAAGAATGTGTTGAGAAAGCTGGAAGGATGGCTCAGTGGGTAAAGCACTTGCCGCTCTTTCAAGAGGACGCAGCTTCAGTTAGCTCCCAGTACCAGCACTTGTTTACAACCATGTGAAACTCTAGTTTCCAACATTCTGATGGCCTCTTCTGGTCCCAGTGATACCCACGTCTCATATGGTGAACCTGTAGACCAGTGGTTCTCAGCCTTCCTAATTTTGCAACCTTTTAATACAGTTCTTCAAGTTGTGGTGACTCCCAAACATAAAATAATTTTTGCTGCTACTTCATAACTGTACTTTTGCTACTGTTATGAGTTGTAATGTAAATATCTGATATGCAAGATAATTGCTATGTGAAAGGGTCATTCAACCCCCTGAAGGAGACACAGGTGTAGTCAACAACAATTATATGAGACAATGTTGTTACTACTTATCACTTCATACCTGTCAGTGCCGTAGTTTTCAAAAGGCCAATGTGTGTGACAATATTAGGACATTTGAATACTGTTGTTGGGACCACAATACAGTTCAATGGCTACAGTACAATATTATTAAGGTTCATCACACATTGACTTTAAGTTTGGGGAGCAAGCTCAGTGGGTCAGGCATGAGGACACAAGTCCAGATATCCAGAATACATGTAAAATATGGTATATGCACCTGTAATCTCAGTGCTTTCACAGCAAGATGGGCGATGAAGACAGGAGAATACCTACAAGCTTGTGGGTCACTTAGTCCACAGGTCAAAAACAAAGTGACCCTGTCTCAACCACAGTGGAGGGCATGAACTGACACGACGTAAGGTTGTTATCTAATATTCACTTGAAATCCTGCTTTGATGCACATGTACACATGTGCACAAGCATGCAAACACACATCCACATGCATCATACAAGGAAACAAAGAATATTTTTAAGTGTCAAATAGAATTATCATATGGTACTATCATACCTCTTCTGAGAACTTACCTGAAGTTATTCTAGTGTAAATGTTTGTGAAGTATTATCTCTTCTATTTTATTGAGGCACTTGTAATAATAATATACAGAAATGGCATAGATGTCAGTCAATACTGAATAGATAAAGAAAGTATTTATCACACATTTAATACTATACAGCCTTAAAATAGGTATTATTCTTCAAAATATTATAATATGGAAAAACAAGATATTATGGTAATGAAATAAGCCAATGAGCAAAAGTCCAATAATCTATGAATATAGTTATATAGAATATTTAAGGGTGGAGTTCACAGAGCCAATGAGAATTGGAAGTTTCACAGAGTTTGGTAAAGGAACAAATAAAGTTACCAATATGGTCAAAACCCATTGTACGCAATTATGAAAAAGTCATAATAAAACTCCTTGCATTGGACAGTTAATATTTTCACATAAAAATCTCAAACACATATTGTCTAATTACTCAATAAAGGCTTTTGAATTTGAATTAAGTTGACTCTGTCCTATATTCAAGAAAACAAATTTAAATATATAAACATGAAGCTTCAATGAAAATAATAGGAAAATACCGTGTTGCCACTTATAAAATCATAACTAAGTGGTAATAGGTAGAGAAACATCAGTTAAAGTTAATTTAAAATAAAGGAAATGTTACAAATGATAAAGAAGACACTTTAGTAAATGATAAAGTGATCAAGTATTACAAGATAGAACAATTCTAAATGTCTATGTACCTAACAACAAAATTTCAAAATAAATAAATATCTGGAGACTATAAAAAGAATAAATAAGCTGTATATATCCTGACTAAAATTCAGTTTATCATGAATGATTCTTCATATACTGAGTACATGGTAAGGCAAAATAATGGGAGTAATCAATCATAAGTTCTTATATTACATAATTCAGATGGAAGATGTTTCTTCAATGTGACTTATTGCCTAGACTCATTTAAAACTGTTATTTTATTGTTCTTTGATATCATAAACTTATTAAGGAGATTAAACAACACAAATTTTACATCAGTATTTTGGGGTCATGCATCCTACAAAAGTTTATTTCTGCTTCTGTTTAATGGGAAAACCCTAAAGGGAATCTAGGTCTACAGTTTCATGTGAATCTCCATAAAGGTTGTGGATCAATTCTTATGTTAGTTATGATATTTTGATATGTGTATGTCTAGAGACCAAGAACAAAGAACAGATTCTCTCTTCCAGGTCTTATTTATATAACTTATTTAAAACTAAGTCTACCAATTTTTTCAAGTATCATATCATAATTTGACAACCAACAGGTAAGTAACATGTATTTTCAATTATATTAAGGGGTATCTTCAATTTTCTTTGTAAATTAGTGTCATATTTCACTATTTACGTATAATTATTGTAAAACCACCCACACTTTCCTACGCTGTGCAAATAATTACATGTTCTATAATAGGCTTCCAAATGATGCATACATTTAGCAATCATAGCTAAATTTTAATGATTATAAGTGACAGATGTCTGTAGCTTGCAATCATTTTAACATGACATTTTCAATTATTATAGCTATATTGATGAAAGAAGATGAAGGCTCTTTCATATGCCAGAGCCCATTATTTCAACTTTATATACAGCTGTCAAAGCCTAATAATTCCAAAGGGAGACAACTGTTCTGGAATAAAAATGCATAGGGAAGGTCCTCTTGGCAATTCAAAAGTGAATGTGATCTTATGAATATAAATGATAAAGAGATGAGTCCAGATCTGGCTTTTCACTTTTAATTCTCCTTGAAAATGGTTCTATAAGCTGAAAGTGAAGGAATAATGCAGACCATGGTGCTTACTAAAGCATAACAATTTATTTATTAAATATATGACTTAGAATATGTAATTGAGAGTTTTCTGAGAGGAAATTATTTCTGCTTTCCTTTTGTCTAACACCCTCCCTCAGCAATGTGCAGTCCAGCCTTCCTTGATTCATTTTTGGAAGGGGATGATTTTTAAACAGCATCTTGCTTGAATCCTTGATATTTCATAGAATTTTCTTTGTAACCAGTACAATTCTGACTTACTGGAGAGCATCAGAAACCACCCCCCTTTACAAATTATGCTAAAAATCATCAAACATGTACTTTAATACATGTTCTCTGTTATTTAGAATCATATTTGTTCTTAGAAAACATTACACATACACATAGCACATACTGACCCTGTCTTACCCCCTCTTGCCTCCCCTACTATCCTTTAGTGTAGATCTCTCTTTTTCTCTCTCATTCATATATATATTTTTTGTGACCCATTAAGTTTAACCAGGGCTGTCTGTGTGATCATAGGTTTGATGTTGTCTTTTGAAGCACTGTGAACTGAGCAGTACGTAAACTTCTACAGTGATTTGCCCCCTCCCCCCAAAAAATCTATCAATAGTTCAGTGGTAAAGGGGAGTGCCCCCTTTGAGCCTCTTTATTTATGATGGATGGTTGGTAGGGACAGTTCTGTGGGCATAGAGCAGATAATCACAGATGCTGTGAGTTAATGATTTCAATGGTTGTAAGAATCTAGAGACGGCCATTTCACAGCCCTTCACAGCAACGCTTGCTCAGTTTGGGGGCAGGTGGGGTAAGTACTTTGCTTAGAACTGAGTCTGTAGCCATCACTTTTTCTCAGCATCTTGGGGAGCCATGAGTTTCTTCATTTACCACTGCTCATAAAGGAGAGGGTTCTTTGTTTAAGGTTTGGAGTTATATTTGCATAAGCCTAGATATCCAGAATGCAGTTTGGTACTTTTTAATTCAAGAAGAGTAATAAGTCCCCACCTAGGCCTTGAAATCTCAAGACTAGGTTTTTACCTGAGAATATAGAATCAGGGATAGGTCTTCCACCATCTCCCCCATGGAGGGAGCCTCAAATCTAAGCAAAGGGACATTAATCAATACCATAATAGTCAAGCCTCAATTACACAGGTCTTGTCTGATAGGTCTGGATCTATTTCATAAGATTAATAGCTGGGCAATAATGTGATGATTTTATTTTATTTTATTTTACAATACCATTCAGTTCTACATAACAGCCACAGATTCCCTTGTTCTCCCCTTGCTGCCCCCCTCCCATTCCCCCCAGCCCACCTCCCATTCCCACCTCCTCCAGGGCAAAGCCTCCCCCGAGGACTAAGATCGACCTGATAGACTCAGTCCAGGCAGGTCCAGTCCTCTACTCCCAGATTGAGCCAAGCGTCCCTGCATAAGTCCCAGGTTTCAAACAGCTAACTCATGCAATGAGCCCAGGACCTGGTACCACTGCCTAGATGCCTCCCAAACAGATCAAGCCAATCAACTGTCTCACCTATTCAGAGGGCCTGATCCAGTTGGGGGCCCCTCAGCCTTTGGTTCATAGTTCATGTGTTTCCATTCGTTTGGCTATTTGTCCCTGTGCTTTATCCAACCTTGGTTTCAACAAATCTCGCTCATATAAACCCTCCTTTCTCGCTAATTAGACTCCCGGAGCTCCACCCTGGGCCTAGCCGTGGATGTCTGCATCCAGATTCCTCAGTCCTTGGATGGGGTTTCTGGCACAACTATTAGGGTGTTTGGCCATCCCATCACCAGAGTAGGTCAATCCCGGCTGTCTCTCGACCATTGTCATCAGTCTTTTGTGGGGGTATATTTGTGGATTTCTGTGGGCCTCTTTAGCACTTTGTTTCTTCCTTTTCTCATGTGGTCTTCATTTACCATGGTCTCCTATTCCTTGTTCTCCCTCTCTGTTCTTGATCCAGCTGGGATCTCCCCTCTCTTTCCCTCGACCCTCGCCCTTCAATGCTCCCACTCATGTCCAGGTTGTTCATGTAGATCTCAGGCATTTTTCCGTCATTGGGCAATCCTCGTGTCTTTCTTGGGGTCCTGTTTTCCAGGTAGCCTCACTGGTGATGTGAATTGCGGTCCAGTCATCCTTGTTCCACATCTAGTATCCTCCTATGAGTGAGTACATACCATATTTGTCTTTCTGAGTCTGGGTTACCTCACTCAGGATGATTTTTTCTAGATCCATCCATTTGCCTGCAAACCTCATGATGTCATTGTTTTTCTCTGTTGAGTAGTATTCCATTGTGTATATGTGCCACAATTTATTTATCCATTCTTCAGTTGAAGGGCATCTAGGTTGTTTCCGGTTTTGGCTATTACAAACAATGCTGATATGAACATACCTGAGCAAGTGTTCTTGTGGTATGATTGAGCATTTCTTGGCATAAAAACTGACATGTGGACCAATGGAATCGAATTGAAGACCCTGACATTAATCCGCACACCTTTGAACATATAATTTTTGACAAAGAAGCCAAAAGTGTACAATGGAAAAAAGAAAGCATCTTCAACAAATGGTGCTGGCATAACTGGATATCAACGTGTAGAAGGCTGCAAATAGATCCATATCTGTCACCATGCACAAAACTTAAGTCCAAGTGGATCAAATCAAGGACCTCAACATAAATCCAGGTACTCTGAACCTGCTAGAAGAGAAAGTAGGAAGTAATCTTGAATGCATTGGCATAGGAGATCACTTCCTAAATATAACACCAGTAGCACAGACACTGAGAGAAACAATCAATTAATGTTATGCTTTTTATTACTCAACAACCACTGGAGCACCCTTGGGTGATTTGAATTCTAGCCACCAAGAGGAAGTTTCTAGTTTAGTTCTAGCCTGCTTTCCCTATATCTTGCTAACAAGATATGAATTATCTTCTGCAACATGGCCTTACCCTCTGAGTCTTGTTGTGAACCAAGAAAACCGACAGGAGCATGAATCATTTTTAGGGGCCAAGGTGATCCTTTACTAAATCTGTGCTGGTATCTCACTCCCGGGAGTGAACTCTGTTAAATAACCACCCCTTCTAGGAACAGAACCATACCATCATTCAGGGTAATTCCCCTCTGTACCTCTTGTGTGTTTCTCATTTGGATGATAAGACAGAATGTCTCTGTAGCTTTTTTATAATCCTTTTGTCTTACTCCCCGCCCCCACCTTATACTCTGCTCCCTCATCTTTCCAATCTTCCCTCTGAGCTTACACCTTCCCACCATCTGCCATTTATTTTTTAGTTATATGTAAGTAGGTACATCATAGAGAGAAATAGGGCTCTTTGTTTATCACCAAATATATTAAAACATTCACTAAATTTAAAAATCCAAAAAATATTAAGTAAAAATGATGTGGAGTTAGTGCTGGAATAGTAGTAATTATTTTAAAATATTAACATCACTTTTCATTTTCTCTCTCATACTTGCCTAGTAATTTCTTTCCAAATATTTGTATGTAGTCATGGTATCTAATAAGCTATTGACCTATCAGTGAAACTGATGCTTCCATTTCAAGTTTTGATCTTCCTTATAAAACATATTTTGGATACAAATGATGCAAAATAAACTGTATGTGAACAATTTGCATGAAGGTTTCATTTTGATGTGGATTTTTAGAGTGCATAGTTGCTGGGGTTTTTTTCCCCCTGTGATTATCACCAGCTGGTATGGTGGCTGACCCTCATGCCTAAAACCCCAGAAGTTGAAAGGCTGAAGCAGTGAACTGTAGTAGGTTCAAGGCTACAGGGGCCACACTGGAAATCCTGGGACAGACTTCTTTATGGAGTAAGACTGAGTGTCGAAAACAAACATGCAGACAAGTAAATATATCCCCCAAACAAAAACAGTATCATTAGTATAATCACATAGTAATGAGCAGGGCCTTCCTTGCAGAAGCTGACCTTTGTCCCTCTGCCGTCTCAGATTTACATTCTTTCATCCTGTTTGGGTGACCACTGACCTTCTTTCAACCTTTGTCTGTATATTACTTTGCATTTCCTGACCTTTCAATAAGTGGTATTATACATAAGATACCATTTCCATTTAGTACAGTTAATCTGGTGTTTATTATTGAGAATGGAATGTTAGAGAAATGATAAGAAGGAGTCTCTCCCTCTCTGTCTCTGTCTCATTGTCCCTTTGTCTGTCTCTCTCTCTCTAACCCCTCTGTCACACACACACACACACACACACACACACACACACACACACCCCTATGGAATGAACAGGTGTATACAAAGGACCACTGAATACCAAGGACAGTGTGTTTTCATTTCAGTCATTTGTATCCTAAGAAATGTGGGAATATGTGTTTATACATAATTTACAAATATGAGCATCCTACATTTGAGGTTCACATTGTCCCATATTTGAAATAATCTGAAACATCTGGCCTCAATCAACACTTTTCAAAATGGATTTGATCTATATTATTCAATTGTATAGGAGTAAAGTGGAATCTTGACAAATATTCCCACAACATTACATACTGAAATAATAAATTAAGAACCCAGAAATTTGTTTTAAGTTACATAGCTGCATCGATTATATTTAAAAATGTATTTCAGCTAGCAATTGTTGTAAAACCGCTTACTCCAGTAATCAGATGTTGGTCATGATAAGTAACCACGAGACAAAATTAATGTTATGGCCTACACTGTACCATGGCCAATACATGAAAATAGCCAGGCAGAACAATATAAAGGTATCTAGGTTTTTGGTGGGAAAAAAAAAAAAAAACTGATTCTCTGAATCCTGGCCAAAGTTACTCTTCCTAGCCACAGGATGCCAATAAGCTCTTCTGTCTACTACTAGCAAATAAGCCATCTTAACATTGGACATGATTTGCAGCACAGTCCTAAAAATAGCATGGCTTGAATAACATAGACATAGAACTTTCCCAGAGGTTAGTTTCATACTAGATAGCTTTCTGCTCCCAGGTTTGCATGTCCTCTTTCTGACTTGGTAACAAACCTACGTTTTTGCCAAATTAGACTTGTAGCAATGGTTCTTTGATCATCCCAATTCTTCATATTCTCCTCAGGAGGGCCAAACACCGGTCACAATAAGAAGACAATTCACATTCTTTGGTAATTGTAGGAGGGGTTGATGAGATTTTTCACCTGAGAATTCATCCACTACTTCCTTTCACCAGCTAGAGAACATGAAATCTGGAAGGATGACTAAGGAGGGGAGTTCTAATCACGTGGCTGCCTTTGAGCCATCCAGACTTATGTAAATATCCCTCATTCTTGTTCTTTATGTACTTCCAGTAAACTTATTGGTCCACCAATCTAGGCATGAATGGTATCATTCTATGCCCTGCCAGCAGACTGTCTTAGGTGAACAGTTGTTCTTTTATATCGCCCAAGCAAAAGTCATATATAGAAATCACATTTTCCAATAAATATTATGTAGTATAATCAAAACTCACTTCAAAACAACTAAAATACTAAGGATTATAAATATGTTATCTATGAAGAAAATGGATTGTACTCTGGAATAAAAGATAATTAAAATGTATTAGAAGAGTTGTAGGAACATTATGAAAATCCTCATGCACGTATACTTATCCTGTGCTTTCTTGGGGAGACTATTATTTCTCAAAAACACTGACCAAATACCTCCCAAGATGCACATTTTCCTAAAAATTGCCAATCTGAGAGTTGGCCTAAATTTAGCCAAGCCAATTGCTTAAAAATTTTTTAAAGTTAGTATATTTGTCACGTCACTTCCTTGGTTGTTTTCTAATCATGTTTTGATTGGGTCATTTTCTGAATGAACTCTTAAAGACAGTTCACGAGTTAGCCATTCAGCACTCTCTAAAGGAACCAGTGGGTCGACAAAGTGCTATGCTCTTTTGAGAGGAAGTACATAGTGAACTTGAAGCCATTATGACCTATAAACAAAAAGAAAAAGAAAGCCACTTAGATGTACTCCTTGAGAAAATTGGATACATACAGAGGTCAAGAGAGACTTCCCCTCACACCCTCTAGTCTATGTAGCTTTTCTTCATGTCTCTCTCATAATTCGTTTTATTTTTCAATTTGACAGGAAGGAAAATGATTGGCTCACCATCTTTTCTTCCGACAGTTTCCTGATTTAGAAGACTGCAGCATCTGTTAAGCTGCAGGTCTGCACTGATTATTTCCTTCTTGGACATCAGTCCTTATTCCTCTTAAATTTGGACACAGCAAGCTTTCCAGAGATCCTGTAATTTGTTGGTGTGAGTCATTGAAAGATATTCCCAGCTTTACGTGTTCTAATGAGCACAATGGTCTATTCTAAGCATGTGAGACTGATGACGATAATAAGCTTGGCCACTCTGTTAGGCACAGAAGAGTTTGTGGTGATAGGCGCGGTGAACTGCACATTTAAAATAAATTGCTCTATTTGAAGCAAATAAGGCTGAAGTACTCACAATAGAATTTCCCACTTTCTTATTTTATAGAAATTGTTATTGAAAATTTTTAGATTATAATTTTAAAAATATTTGTATGTATGTCTGTGTGCACATTCTTGTGTATTCATGTTTACTTACTTGATACCTGTTTTGTTGTATATAGTTATACTATGTTAAAGATATTTTTTTTTCTTTTTATTAGGACAAAAAGGAGTAAATGTTGAGGAATATTATTTTAAGGTGTGTTACACTTGTTTATGCTGTGGGACTTTTTTTTAATGATACAAAGATGTGTCACATTCTTTTATGTTGCATTTGTTTAATTCTGTGAAACTGTGATACTTTGCCTGTCTAAAACACCTGATGGTCTAATAAGGAGCTAAACAGTATATAGTGAGGATAGACAGAGCTGGGGGACAGAGAGAATAAACAGAAGGAGAAATTGGGAGGAAAAGAAGAAGGAGCAAGATAAAAGAAGGAGGAGGACATCAGGGGCCAACCACCCATCTACACAGCAAGCTATGGAGTAAGAAGTAATGAAAGGTATACAGAAATGGAGAAAGGCAAGAACCCAGAGACAGAAGATAGATGGGATAATTTAAATTAAGAAACACTGGCTTAGAAACAACTCAAACTAAAGCCGGACATTTATAATTAAGAATAAGCCTCTGTGTCTGATTTATTTGGGAGCTGGGTGGCGGGGCCCCCAAAAGAGCAAAAAACAACCAACAACTGGCTTCAAGCTAAAGAGACTTGCTGAAAGCAGCTGCTCCCAGTGGACAGCTGCAGATAGCATACCACTTTTTGTTGCCTTCTTTGATCATACAGTAGTATTGTGAAACATGAAATCTAGGCTACAACAAACCAAGGTAGGATATGTAGGTCTGTGGTAAGTGTGCAATCCAGGCTTCTGCAGCAGGCAGCCTCTGGGTAAGTTTTTCTTCAGTGCTACCACCAACAGGGTGCCAGAAAAGTTGATTCTCTAAATTCACACCTTACCTCTCCATAACTTGTCACCCTGAGCTCTTCCTTTATAAGTCACCACTTCACCTAGCCCAATGACTGAGGTTACATGACCAGAGTTTTATGGTCTTTAAATGTGTTAGACAGGAGATTAGAATTCTTACAACTCAGTGCCAGCAGAAGCCCCTTGAGCAACATGGAGAAGCACATTGTCTGAGCTAGGAAAGTTTTGTAGTCTTAGCTGTGACCACTAAGGTTTAATTAATATGGTCTCACCCATATTACCCAATCCAGCCTTCTGAAGTTGTTTTTGAAGCTAATACTAAACAAATGACAGGAATATAAGAACATAAAATTGCTCAGAAATCTGAAAGATGCCAAACTAATGCATGTGCATGTCATTGGTTATTAAACTTAAGTGTAACAATATTAAACTTATTTGAATACGAGACAAAACTGTTCAGGAAAACATGTTTATTTAGCTATTTTTTTTTTTCATCTTGGGCATTCAGTGCTGCATTTTATCAGTTGTTTCAATGTTTCATTGTGAACTCATTGTTTATTAGGTTCTTGTAGGTGCTAAATAATTCAGTGTAAAATGTACACATATGCAAAATAATAATAATAATAATAATAATAATCTTATAGTACTTCTCTTAGACGTATATACACACGTATGGATTAAAGTGTGAAATTTTGCTACTTTATTATTGCTTAGGATAAAGTATATTTACACTGAAAACATTGCTTTTAATAAGATATTCAGTTTGAAAAATGAGATTGATAAATTGAAAGAGAAAATTCAATTTATTTTCTTAAGCCAGGCATGGTGGTTCATGCCTGTAATTCTGGCACTTGCAAAGCAGTCTCAGAAGCATTAGGGGTTCAGTGTCATGCTAAGCAATATAGCAAGTTCAAGCCCTGTCTGGATATGACAACCTGGACCAAAAATAAAACCGAATTACTTAGCTATGGCCATTTTAGGACAAAGAAGTTTCATATGTATTCATCAGTTTTGGTATATTATCCTTCTCTGCTCTTCACAACCTGTCCTAGTTAGCTTTAATTGTCAACCTGACAGCCTAGAGTCATTTGAGAGATGCAGCCTTGGCTGAGGTATTGCCTAGATCAGATTGTCCTATGGGTATATTTTGATTATTGATTGACGCAGGAGAGTCAGCTGTGCAAGAAAGCTAAATGAGCCTGTATGCAAGTCAGAGAGCGATCTAGCAAGCAGAATCACTCTTTTGTTTCTCCTTCAAGCTCTAACATGTTTGTTTGTTTTTCTTTTGCCTTAATTCTCCTCAAAGATGAACAGTGACCTGCAAGTGTAAGCCAAATGAATTCTTTCTTCTTCCTCTATGGTCTTTTCATCGGAATGATTATCACAGCAACAGAAAGGAAAACAGAATACTACCTGATGCAGTAAATATTGTTATAATACTCTTTAATGATTTTTTCTTTTCAGTAAATAATTCCATGTCATCCTGGTACCAAGAGAGTGTTTAAAATCCCAGAGCATGGAAAAGCCATCCACATTCCTTAGTTAGTTCAACATGGCAATCATGATTTTAACATTTTCCTTCTATAATTGAAAAAATATAAATGAAAGAATTATATTGTATTGTTTCAATTATTTCCTTGGTTTGTCTTCTATTCATTAGTTGTTGCTTATAAATAACTACAATGATCTACAATGATGCCATGTTATTTAACTAGAATGAATACAAAGCATTAAGAAATACATCAGAAAAAAATGTGTTTTACTAATGACGTTAAACAAGTAACAAGTTTCACAGAGTCTCATAAGGGAACACATGGAAGATAGCAAGGTGTTGTACTACAGAGGTGGAGGACTGTGTCTATAAATGTTTGGAGAGAAGCAGATGCAGATAGGTCAGGCCGTGATGCCAATGAATAGAAGCCTCACTCAGTGAGCAGTACTCCCCAAAGAAGTTTAGTGAGAAACAGACAATGGGATTATTACAAGAGAAAACATAATCAATATCTCTGTCCCCATAGTGCTATCAAGAATACATGAGGCCGGGCAGTGGTGGCGCACGCCTTTAATCCCAGCACTCGGGAGGCAGAGCCAGGCGGATCTCTGTGAGTTCGAGGCCAGCCTGGGCTACCAAGTGAGTTCCGGGAAAAGGCGCAAAGCTACACAGAGAAACCCTGTCTCGAAAAACCAAAAAAAAAAAAAAAAAAAAAAAAAAATACATGAGAGGTGATAAAATCAGAATGAAGCCAAGCATGGTGGTGCATGATTTTAATTCCATCACTCAGGAGGCAGAGGCAGGAAGATCTCTGTGAGTTCAAGGCCAGCCTGGTCTACAAAGCAAGTTCCAGAACAGCCAGGGCTCTTTCACAGAGAAACAAACAACAACAAAATTGAAAATGAAAGACCTTCCAGGATATTATAGTATTGTTTTTGAAAAGGAGATAACAAAGAACTAAAATTAGTTAATGGCAATAGGAGGTCATCAAAATTAGGCCAGCTCAGAAAGATACTAGTGTGGTGAAATTTATATGCTTATATAACCCATTGAGTATTGAAATGGTATAAAGAAGTAACAGAAATTTGAAAAAAAAAATACTTTCAGATTAAAACTCTGCTGATGTCACCATGGAGAGGGACAGAATTAATGAGATTTGTAAAAGAAAATGGCTTTTACATTCTAAATGTGTGTTTGGTACCCTGTCCTGTGTAGCTTCTAGAATGGAAGCTTTGTCCTGAACTCATTCAAATAAACGCAGCCCCTTCAGGATTGTGTTGGATAAGGGCATGTGAGGGATGTAAAATCTCCCAGCAGGAAACTTCATGTTTTCTCAAGATTTTAGTATTTTGGGGGTTGTATTTTAACATATATTCAGAAGAGTAACTACTTTAACATTTACATATGACATCTACAAAAATGAAATTTATTTTTGTGCATAGTGGTATTTTATCACGGAGTAATTTCACTTAGTCTGACAGAAACAAAGCACGCAATATGTTCAACATTTCAATTCCTATTCTGCTTCAGCAGCACAGTAATATTTAAGGGAATAATACAACATAATGAAGAAAATATATTCATCTTCTGTGTTAAAAGAAACTAAAAAAATTCCCCGTACTATGAAACTTTTCTTGTATTTCTCCATTGTGAATGGAATATAAAATAATGTACATTTACAAACTTTATTTCAAGTAAGGTAAAGTTAAATATTTTTCAGAATGAAAGTGAAATAGTAGTTATGAAACAGATCAATTACAGAATTCACTGAAAATCACAAATCATTTTCAGGAAAAGGAATAATGTGAATAATAGGAGAGTAAATTAAAGCTACACTTTTATGTAAGCTGGATAATGTGACTCATTAGAAAGTATTTTACTAGAGTTAAATCTTAGTCCTATAGTGTTAATGCATATTAAAAATCACCCATGGGAGGCCTTCCCCTTTCTGAACAGAAACAGAGAAGGAGTGGATGGAGGAGGGAGCAGAGGGGAGGTAGGGGGAGAAAATGGGGTGAGGGGAGGGAATGGGGGAGGAGAGAAACTGTAGTCAAGATGTAAAATAAATGAAAATTTTAATTAATAAAAATTAAAAAGCACATACATCTAAGAAGCATGCAAAAATACCAGAAGCAAGTTTATTAAAATATCAGGAGCAGTTATATCTAAATAGAGTGCTCATTATATTTTATTTTCCTATTTATATATTTCAGAATTTTTTTACATTTTCTATAATGAATATATTTAACTTATACTATAAGAAAAATCACTCTCTAAAGACTAGTTTATTCAAGGTAATAGAACCAGATTACTAAATGTGAAAACAAATCTAGCTTCACTTTCAAAATTCATAGATAGATGATGATAGATAGACAGACAGACAGACAAATAGATGATAGATAGATGGATAGGATAGGATAGGATAGGATAGGATAGGATAGGATAGGATAGGATAGGATCAGATCCCAGGCAACACTAGAGCATTAGCCTTTCTCTGTATATGGATTTGTAAATGTAAAAATGTTGGAAGACAACAGTAAAGAAGTAAGCTTAGTTTTAAAAAACCTTTTATAATTTTAAAGTATTTTTAGTTTGTGAATCCCATTGAACTGTTACCTTTAAGTCTGGCCTCAGATAATTACCATGGCTCCAAGCTCTGCCTTAGTGGGTATGTGGTGAGTCTTAGAGCCAGCACCATGCCAAGGCTTCTTATCCCAGTACCTATTCTGGTCCAGAAGTAAAAAGCTCTCATTAGTTTTTCTTCACACCAGCTATCTGCTCCAGTACTGTTCTCTGCTCCCTGGACTCTTTCATGCTCTCAGCTGTGCCGGCTGACTCACCTTCATCTAATATCACTCAGTCTTCAAAGGTTTTAACTGTTCCAGTTACATCTGCCTTGTTACTCATTTTAAAGCTCCCTCTCTCTTTCTTTCTCCTGTGTATATAGACTGTTTCACACTTAAATCAAAATCAGGACAAAATAAACATTTTTAAAAATACTATTTCAAAAGTGAAAAGTACAAGCTTTTAAGACTACAGTATTCTAAAAGAGTTAGCCTCAGTAAGAGCTTGTGTTTGAGAGAGTCCACGATTCACCCACATTTGAGATTAAATTCTTAACTTACAACAAAACTTAAAAACTTATTCTTTAAAAAAAGGCTATTCATGTTCCATTCATGTTCCATTTCAGTTTCCTGAGCCTCTTTCTTCTATCACGGATGTTTTGATATCCTAAATTCAAGAACTTTAATCATTCAAATATATCCAAAGAACATATTGTTAAAATACTCCAGGCTTACTATGGTTCTCTCTAATTTACAGAAATACTCAGATTTTTCTCTTTGTGTAGAGAAGCAGATATGAATTCAAACCTTTTTATTTGTTTTACACACACACACACACACACACACACTCATATACACAGAGAGAGAGAGAGAGCAAAATAAAATAAAATTAACAAGAATCACTAACACCATAACGTTCTCTTAAAAGTGTTTTGAAAAGTAAATTAATTACTTTTATAAAAGTATAATATTAATACTATCACTATTTATTTATCTTAATAATTAGTAAGAAAATCAGAAAACTGTTACAACGAAATAAATCCATGTAATCACATATAAATAAAAATAAATATAATAATATTTTATACTTAAAATTAGTGTGTCTGCAGGCAAAAACAATTATATCTCATGGAATATTGTCAGTTCTTGTACTGTGAATAAGAATTTTTAACATTTTCATAACTTTCTGCATTTTATAAAGCTTAAAATAATTTGAAGAAGGTGGACTGCTTAGATTGCCAAAAATTTAATAATTATCAAGGGATTGTAAACTTTGGAACTATTTGCAAAATTTTTAAGAAACTTTCTTTGTAGTCTGTTCTTTCACCTTCAACCATGACACTGTTCTTTATATCCTGAAGTTTTGCATTCAGTAGATTTGGTCTGATGTGGGTCAGTAAGAGTCCTATTTATGCCTATATGCATCCTTATTTCTACACCTACAGGTACACAATAGTAGACAATTGCTAAGCATCCCTAATGTGCTATAGTTTGGGGTATATCAAATGGAGTAGTCTATGATGAGCAGAAAAACAAGATAAAGAAATACTTGACTATACAACATCTACACAATACATATTTAGTATCCCCTTTCTTTTTTAAAAAAATTAATAGAACTTTTATTGACAGAATAAAAAATTAAAACCATAAAATAGAACTTATTTCATGTTAATGATGTGTCATACTATATTACTCAATTTTTTAAGGATTTATTTATTTATTTATTTATTTATTTATTTATTTATTTATTTATTTATTTATATTACATGTATTACTACAGGTCAGAAGAGGGCACCAGATCTCATTACAGTTGGTTGTAAGCCACTATGTGGTTGCTGGGAATTAAACTCAGGACCGCTGGAAGAGCAGTCAGTGCTCTAAATCTCTGAGCCATCTCTGCATCCTGAAATGTTTTTTAAACATTCTTTCATTTCCTAGCTAACAGCACTATTTAGTAAATATTCATTATTTCAAAGGTCCAACAAGGGAATTTTTAATGTAGCTTTATCTACACAGATTAGTGTGGAAATATTTTTCCCAATTCACTACATTAAATTCAGTATACACAAGCCAAAAAAATTTTTTAAGTAATGCTATGGGAGATTTCACATTTTAAAGATAGTCTTGAGGTACTATATAACAGTAAGTCAAGGAACTTTAAAATACAAAAATACAAAATTTAAAAGAGTTGTAATAGTGTTTCAGTTCTTTTAATAATGCAGAAATTTTTTTTACATTTTGTCGCGATAAGGATATAATGATGACCTTAAGCTATGCTTAGCAAGTACTTTAGCTCTGAGTCATTTCTGCTGCCTTCTGTGTGACATTTTCCCTTAAATAATCAAGAATGTAATGAAATTAACACAATGAATAAACATTATTCAGAGAAAACACAAAACTTATGCTATCTAGACAGGTTACACGAACATAACGTAATCCCATCAAATTTTAGAAAAAATCACAAATATTTAAAAATCTTTCTAACCTTGTTTTCAGAAGTTTCTTAGCTAATAGGGATAAATTACCTAATATTTTGTGCTTTATTATATGTTTTCATATTCCAAAACAAATGGCTACTGTCCTTAGGGCTGATCTAAGAAGGTCTGAAGAATCAAACTCGGTTTCATTCTGTCATGTGTTCTATACATCATCATTTTCTTAAAATGAAAAAGGAAATATTGGAAGACACTCTCAGTTTTCAATAATATAAATGCAAGTAGTTATAACTCATCCACTTTAAAGCTCTTAATTCCTCAAATAGTACAAAAATTAAGAGGAGTTGAGTTGAATACATTTCAATATGTATTCAAATACATATTTATCTCCAAGAAATTGATCACTTAATTGTAAGTGAACTTATTACTGGTTAGATTATTCATATTTTATGAAATTTTTGTACTGTTTTAAATATCTCCAAAGCAACAAAAACAGGATAAAAGCTGGAGGAATGACCTAAGCAAAACGTCCATATATCCAGACCTTCCTTGTCTATTTAAGTCTTTCACATGTTTTCTTACTGTTCAATACACCATTGCATTGTGTTCTTTGAAGGATGAGATTTCTTATTATAAACCAAAGGATAACAAGCAAATAGATAACTAGTTATAAAATATAAAATAATATACATTTCTATATTTGAAAGTTTGTTTCCAACTAAGAACACATGGTAAGTAATGACATTTTTTTCCCATAACATATTAACTCTTCCATCTCTCCACCTCTTCTCTCCTTATTTTTAACTTTTAGGATACTATAGAAGAGGAAGAAAGAAAACACAAAATGCACTGATATTCTCTAAAGTGGAAATCTGCTTTGTTTAGGGAGAAAATGTTTGTTTTGTTATTGTGTATAACAATCTCCATTTTGTTAAAATAGAACCAAAAGTTACGATGAGATTTCAAATTGCTTCACAGTTATAGCTCAATTCAAAGAAATAAAGTCTATATAAAAGTAGATTAACCTCATGAATTATTAAGAACTAAGTCTCAGCTTGATGAAGGGTCCTGTAATATGCAGTGAGAGACTGTCAAAAGAAAAATCAGTCTACAAAAATAAGACAAACAGAGCAACAAGTTGAAAGTCCAAAGAATACTCACTGTTACACAATTTCTTTTTATTAATGGAACAAATGAATCTATAAATCATAGTCATACCTTTCAAAATTTACCATAAGGCTCAGAAAAACACGAGATTGAACTATAATAAAGACATCAATATACAAGCTGCGAAGTTCAGTCTGTTTATCCATTATTGATTAAAATGGAAATTTACATGTTCCTTAAAAAAAAAAACTTGAAATGAAATACAAAAGCTAATAAAAATCTCAAAATTTTCATCATGTGATTGTGATATATTTTCTTTCAAATATATATCTGCTGCTATTCCAATCAAACTCAGGATAGAGAGTTACATAATAATGTTACTGCTTAATTCAGAGATCTGCAGGTAAATAAGACATAAGGTCCATGATAAAATGACATTTGCTAGAGGGAAATCCTGAGCTCAGTTTAACAATGTCTTCCCCATTAAGGTACAGTCAAGTGAGTACTGTATTAATCCTTATAGAAAGTCCAGTTATCATCAAATAATTAAAAAGGTGATATCAACTGTATTAATACCAGAAACAATTTGGTAGCATTAGAAGATACTAAGTTTAATGTCATGCATCTGTCAATGTTCACTGTTTTATATCATTAAAAACTGAGAATTTCAGGTGCTTTTCAGTTTGAACATAAAACTTTAAGTAACTATGTTCTCCTTTTGTAGCAATAATATAAGGATATTCTTATAGTATTTTTTAAATTTTATTTTATAATTTAATTTACTTTTACATATCAGCCAAGGATTCCCTTGTTCTCCCACCTTACCCTATCCCTGCCTTCCCCCCAGCCCACCCCCCATTCCCATCACCTCCATGGCAAAGACTCCCCTGAGGATTGAGTTCAACTTGGTAGATTCAGTCAAGGCAGGTCCAGTCCCCTCCTCCCAGGCTGAGCCAAGTGTTCCTGTATAAGCCCCAGGTTCCAAACAGACAGCACATGCACTGAGGACAGGTCCCAGTCCCACTGCCTGGATGCCTCCCAAACAGGTCAAGCTAATCAACTATCTCACTTATCCAGAGGGCCTGATCCAGTTGGGGGCTCCTCAGCTATTGGTTCATAGTTCATGTGTTTCCATTCCTTTGGCTATTTGTCCCTGTGCTTTTTCCAACATTGGTCTCAACAATTCTCGCTCATACAAACCCTCCTTTTTCTCGCCAATTGGACTCCCAGAGCTCCACCTATGGCCTAACTTTGGATCTCTGCATCCGGTTCTCTCAGTCATTGGATGAGATTTCTAGCACGACAATTAGGGTGTCTGGCCATCCTATCACTAGAGTAAGTCAGTTCCAGCTGTCTCTAGATGATTGCCAGTAGTCTACTGTGGAGGTATCTTTGTTGATTTCTGTGGACCTCTCTAGCACTTTGCTTCTTCCTATTCTCATGTAGTCTTCATTTATCATGGTCATGGATAGGCAGGATTAACAAAGTAAAAATGACAATCTTACCAAAAGCAATCTACAGATTCAATGCAATCCTCATCAAAACACCAACATAATTCTTCACAGACCTGGAAAGAATAATACTCAACTTCATATGGAAAAACAAAAAACCCAAGATAGCCAAAAGAATCCCGTACAATAAAACAATCTCTGGAGGCATCACAATCCCTGACCTCAAGCTCTACTATAGAGCTACAGTAATAAAAACAGTTTGTTACTGGCATAAAAACCGACATGTGGAACAATGGAATAGAATTGAAGACCCTGACATTAATCCGCACACCTACGAACATATAATTTTTGACATAGAAGCCAAAACTATACAATGGAAAAAAGAAAACATCTTCAACAAATGGTGCTGGCATAACTGGATATCAACCTGTAGAAGGCTGCAAATAGATCCATATATGTCACCATGCACAAAACTTAAGTTCAAGTGGATCAAAGAACTCAACATAAATCCAGCTACTCTGAGCCTGATAGAAGAAAAAGTAGGAAGTAGTTTTGAACACATTGGCATAGGACATCACTTCCTAATTATTATAGTATTTTATTGATAATAGTATTTAAAATAATTTGGTTGGGCAATAAATGAAAGTCAAGCCACAAATATCAATGATTTTCCTATCACCTTACTTCCATTCATTTAAATTTACTTTAAAATGAAATATAAGTGCTTTATGGTTATATGTGATGGCTTCTTTTTGGTCTCATATATGACTATTTCTTGGAACAGAATATCTTGACAAACAATAGTATTTTAAAATGTTGCACACTCCATAGCATTTTCTCAAGACCTGTTATCTTCTGAAATGTGTGTCTGAGAAGTAAAGAGGGGTATTTGGCATTATGGTAAAAAAATTAAAAAAGGATTCTGTACTTAGCACTTAGAATCAGAGAAGCTCCTGTTGACATGTCCCCTTATAAAAGATGAATAATCAAAGAAAAAGAAGCTGTCAAAATAGGAGGATGGCAATGGGAGGGATTGGGAGAGGACACTTAGAAAGGCCTGCAGAGAGGAACGAGAGGGGAAATTTTATATAACCTATTTCAATTAAAAATATTTTTAAAAAGAGGGTTTACAAATGATTTGTTTCATCTTAACAGATTCTAGAACAGTAGCACTTTCTAAAATATAATAGTTACTGAAACAGGTTGATACTGTCCCATACCTCCCCCCCTCAACACACTACCTTTTCGCTATCAGCAGAATATTAACAGATATTTATTATCTCATAGTTTTGAAGGCTTCAATTTCAAAATACTCCAAGTATTGGCAGGACTGATTTCTCCTGAGGCTATGGAGGAAGGATCGTGTTCTGGACATTCCCTATTAAGGAGGCCAAGGAACCTGAGACTATACAGGTCATGGTATCTAGGGGAAAACCTCCTATTATTATTCTGTTAAATGAGCATAATAATAAAATGACTCCTAATGACAAGTCCTCTACATATAGAGCAGTGCTTCCTGAGCCCACATCAGATACATTTCTTCTTTCAGCAGGTGGTGTTTAACTCAGAGATCCAAACTGCCCAATATGCAGATACCCTGAAGCACTCAATCTTAAATGGGATATGTATCAACCCCTTTCCTCAAGACATAGGGGTCTATGTAGAAGAAGTAGAAATATCATAATTGCCAGAAGTAGAGATGACTCCAGGGGAATAGTCTTCCAGAAATACCATGGCTGTTGCATATATGAACTCACAGAGACTGTGACATCATGTACAAGACCTGAGCAACGTCAAACCAGACAAAAAGCCAGCGTGGAGATGGGTAAATGGGCACCAAATCCCAATAGAGATATTTTAAATTTCTTGAGTCTAAACAAATGCTCAGAAAAAATATGCACTCTGATGTAGTTTTCATTTTGTCATAAATTTCTGTTCATGACTTTTTCACAATAGTAAACAAAAAAAGATTTGAATTATGCAAAAGACAAGGGAATGGAAAAAAAATATATATATATACATATATATCTCAGATAGTATGTATGCTCAAACCTAAAGTAAATCTTCCTTGAAGGACAACTTGGGCTATGGTAGCCTTCAGCATAGTAATTTATACTTGGAAATTTATGAGTTCCTTACTAACTGTATTTATTTGGTGGAAAAAATCCATACCTATTGTAAGAGCCTTTATATTAACTCTTGTTTAATAAATATAAAAGAAAAACACATCAATATATAGTGATATCAACCAGGGTCTGTGTAAATATATTTTTATAAAATCCATGTTTTTTAAGTTCAATAAAAATTTCATAGCATAAAATTGTGGGATTCTTTTTTGTGTGTGTGTCGATTTCCATACAGTGAGCTGATATTCTAGAAATAATTTTTATCAAGAATTCTTATTTAAAGAAGACTTCTTCCTCTTCAGGAACCAGGTAAGTCATTCATTACCTTAGTTACCTTAATAAAAGGACATATCATCAGATAGAAGAGAAAAGCAGATCAAACAATAAATTCTCAGGGAGGTTTTTTAAACTAGGTTTTGAGAAAGCCAGGATTCTTGAGTAAGAAATAAAAGAATTATGGTGTAGGCATCTTTGGAAAGTACTGAACAAATTTTAATATCATTTCTGAATTTTTGTTTATCCTGCCATCTAAATTTAGTCGAGGAGGAAATTATTTCAACTTTGGAGTGAGAGGGGTGTTTTTGAAGAACAAAGAATTCAGGCTCAGATGCTGGATAACTACAGGTGAAAAACTTCCTAGGTCTTGTCATCTACATCCTTCCATTTATACAGGTAAGGTACTTGAGATTGATTTTGAAGAACTAACTGTGACTCTTAAATCATAAACATATTTTGTCAGAAGCTTTAAAAAGCTGTCTTGTTACATAGAGCATCCTCCATAACATTGATTGACTTAATTAATTTCTTAAATGTAACTATAGTTTTGTCATATTTCAATGTTTCCTTCCAGGATACATGATAAAATGTTCAGTACCCTGCATTAGCAGTGCGAGTCATCTCCCAGTTGTTAAAGAGTAAAAAAAAAAAAAATGTGTAAATCTTTATAAAGCATCAAGCATAAGTACTCAGAAATGACATATTAAATTTTTAAATTCTTAAAGGAGAGTCTGTTACATGCGAGGTCAACATCTTGCAAAAATAATTTTATTTTCTGGAAAGCAGAGTGTAAATTAAAGCAAGTAAGGTCTGAGAATACAACGAAGTGATAGAATGTGTGCTTAGCATCCCCATGGTCATGTGATCAATTTCTTAAAGCAATCTAAACTAAAAAATAAGGCAATATTAATATCAAACAATTTTCATGAGATGGATACAGAAAATGCAAAGAAATCAATATTAATCTTAGAAATACTTATTAAGAAACTTAAAAAATACAGACCTCTATATATGTACCAAGCTTTACATTTTAAATGTGCCCATGTGCATTATCTTAATTTTTGAGATGAGTCCACATCATACATGCCATTTTCTTCATAGATTATATGATAAAGCAGTTCATTATTTATTGAAGTTGTTCACCAACTGTGAACACGGAATAAGAATTAATTTTATTACTATGGACATTTCAACCCCTGTGCTTGACACTAGGAAACATATTGACGCCCTTTCCTGTCTTTTTCTAATTGGTACCACACTATCAAGATGACATCTTTCTGAGAATATGAGGGAAAATTGTCAATAATAAACAGTATAACATGACCAGTGCCAAAACACTGAGAAAAGATTAACAAGTTAGACCACAGTCCCATTCTACTGTATGGTTTCTGGAGAGTATCAGAAAGTTTGAGCCCATTGTTACTGTAGTTATTAGGGTCATAGCCTGGGCACTGGAAACTACATCAACTTAAGCAAAGCTACAAGTATGAGTTTTCTTGGAAAATTAAAATTCTGTGTGGTCTATTTTCTCAATGTTGTTGTCCTTTGCAGTATGGTTACACTGTTGTATACTCTTATCTAATGTCTAATTTGACAAATCTGTCAGACTCCCCACCTATGGTTAGTTTGTAAAAAGGGACTCTAAAATCATCCTACTTGTGTATTATTCCGGGTATTTTTACCCATTAATTCCCGTAAAAGTCTTCACTAAAATTGAGCACAGACTTTAAGTCCATGTTTTAATGAAATCATAATTTTTGTGAGATAAGAATCTAATTCTAAGTATAGATGTTTAGGCACTTTTCCACTATAGAAACTGGGTATCTAATTATACGTAAGAAAAATATTTAAGACTTCTTCCATCCTGTATGAAGTGACTGGGCATTTTTACTTTGGGAAGCTAGTTAGACACTGGCAAGAACTGTTTAATAGAGTTGGAATTGAAAGAATCATATCAGAAACATCTCCCAATTCATTTCAACCATTGTGTGACTTTCTATTTAGCTGAAATATTTTTTCTCACAAGCAATGACAAGCTTCCATTAAAAAAGATTGGAAATTTTAAATCCTTTCAAAAGGTTAGCTTTTAATTTTATGTAAGCATGGAAATATACATAGCTGATTAGTTTGGTTGAAAAGAATACAAAATGATTTTGGTCAAGAAAGCTTTAGAAGTCCTCTTATCTCTGTTAAAAATATGAGATCTTGAGGACAGGTCCCGGTCCCACTGCCTGGATGCCTCCCAAACAGGTCAAGCTAATCAGCTGTCTCACTTATCCAGAGGGCCTGATCCAGTTGGGGGCTCCTCAGCTATTGGTTCATAGTTCATGTGTTTCCATTCCTTTGGCTATTTGTCCCTGTGCTTTTTCCAACCTTGGTCTCAACAATTCTCACTCATACAAACCCTCCTCTTTCTCACCAATTGGACTCCTGGAGCTCCGCCTGGGGCCTGCATCCAGTTCCATCAGTCATTGGATGGGGTTTCTAGCATGACAATGGGTGTTTGGCTATCCTATCACCAGAGTAGATCAGTTCGGGCTGTTTCTCGACCACTGTCAGTAGTCTATTGTGGGGGTATATTTGTGGATTTCTGTGGACCTCTCTAGCACTTTGCTGCTTCCTATTCTCATGTGGTCTTCATTTATCATGGTCTCTTATTCGTTGTTCTCCTGTCCTTAATGCATGTGCTGGCTGTTTGGAACCTGGGGCTTATACAGGGACACTTGGCTTAGCCTGGGTTGAGGGGACTGGACCTGCCTGGACTGAATCTACCAAGTTGAACTTAATCCTCAGGGGAGTCTTTCCCCTAGAGGAAATGGGAATGGGGGGTGAGCTGGGGGGAAGGTGAGAGGTGGGAGAACAAGGGAATCCGTGGCTGATATGTAAAATTAAATTAAATTATAAAATAAAAATTTAAAAATATGAGATCTTAGTGATATTTACTGTCCAGAAAATACTATGTTTGAGCCACAATAGTGATGCAGAATGATACTGTCTACCTACAATACTGTCTACCTATAATTTTATGAATAAATTATAAACTATATATATTGTATAATTAAATTATTAATTTATTAGCATTTTTCAATTATAATATGTGTTGAGAAAAGGAGAGAAAGTGAGAAATTGATTTAAATTATTACACTCTACAAAACTGTATTTGGAGCCAATGATACTGTGCAGGGCAGAAAGCGAAATACCTAATCTGCTTTAGCTACTTCAGACCTCATATTAAACTAGGTGATGACAGACCATCACAAGACAATCAGTACAAAGTTGGATGACTTTGTAGCATTGAAGGCAGCCAGCACCTTGTTAGGCCAAAGCATTTCCAAGGCAGTAGTGTCATACAGGTTCTTTTGGATGACATGTATCTAGGAAAACAGCCAGGAGACAACATATCCTCAAACAGAAAATATTCCTGCTGTTTCACAGGTGAGATACTGTTTGTCCTGTACTAGAAAAGGAGGCACTGAGAAACAGTTAGATACTTTTGAGTAATAATGAAATTCACTTGCAACAAATCTGGTGTCCTCAGTCAGTAAAGAGTAATAGACAATAGGATTTGTTACAGTTTGGTTTTTGAGACTTCAGAGTTTTATTACAGGGAATGGACTGAATTATGAAAGTGAAAGGTAATTAGAAGAGAGGATACTATAGCTACCTAGATTGCCACTTGCCATCTTAGAAGAATCATTTGTGATGACTGATTTTCTAATGAATTAGTATATGCAACTCAGTGACGTTGACAGGAAAATTGATTTCTGTTACTTTTCTTCTGTGCCTTTTTACCCATTTTTGTGACCAATTTAAATTAATACTGAGTACTCTCTAAAATAAATCAAGCCCTAAAAAGCAATATGGTGTGCATGGTGCATGTGTATGTGCACATGTGATATGTGTGTATGTAGTGTATATGCTTATGTGTGGTATGTATGTATCCATGTGTGTGATATACATATATTTGTGTATATATGTTGGGTATGTTTGTGTGTGTGGTGTTTATTTCATATGTAAATCTATTAATATGATTGAATGGAGGGTTTCACATGTGCTTGATAGGTACTCTAGTAATGTTTAGATTTTTCTTGCACCTCACAGTTTATATTTGAAATAAGTCAAACTATGTTGACTAAATTGAAGATCCCTTATGATTTATCACCAAACACAGTTGCCATGACACTGTGCCTGGCTAAAGATAAGAAACAATCAGAAAAGCCAGCCACGGACTAAAACTCTGAAAATATGTACTAGGATGAAGTTTTCCTCCTTTGACACTAACTCAGATGTTTGTCATAATGATACACATAATAAAGTCTCTTCACCATCATTTTATTCAAGGATGTCTACCATAAGGGAAACCTAATCTTCTTCAGTAGTCACAGCTGGAAAACTACCTCTTGTCATAATGTTTTGAGAAGTGTTTCCTATATAGAGAGTCAGAAAGCAATCACAGATTATCACTCTAGTTTTCGAGTGTTATGAGATATAATAACACGCGATTCCATCTAGTCCTTTTCTTTGAGGATTAGAAATTGTTCCATTTCAGATATTTTTATATACTGGCATAAACACACACACACATACATACATACACACACACACACACACACACACACACACACACTCACACACTCACACACATTCACACACATACCTCCTTAGGTCTATAAAAGAGTAAAGTTTCTGTCCTTGAAATTTTTCACAGAGTGAGTGCCTGTGGCTTGAGACACATTTAGCTTTAAGGCCTATTCAGTAACAAAACCATTTCCTTTTTCCTTTCTTATGTAGAGATGATTCTTTGACTGTTTAATTGTTAATTATATTTTCCTAGCAGCCTGGGTATTGAAATCAGGGGAATCATGACAGTGAGTGATGATCAAGATTTTCCAGCAATGAGAAGTGACCTTGAGGTCTTTGGGTTACTGCAACCAAAACAGTGAGAAGGAATACAAATGTGGGAACTAGATCACATAGGAACATTGCACATGTAAGAAGAGCAAAGTCCAAAATAATACAGCAATTCTCTGGCTACTGTGTCAAAAATATTTATTGTTACTGACTTGAGCTTAGATTGTATAGCTTAGCATGTTCAAAGTGCAGAAATGCACATTAAAAAATAATGAGTTAAAAAGATTTTCTTACATAAAGAAGTATGTAAATATAACAACAATCCAAATGATGTCAAAAGCCCAAACATGAATGATTGGTAAATAAATTGCACAGACAATTTGTTCAGTAAATTCGGGAAAACAAGCGGTCACAAATAAAATGAGTTTGAACGAATTTTAAAATTAATATGTATGTGGTATTCTTGTATCATTCCAAAAGGATCATGTCTAAACAAGCTTTCAAATAGCACCTAGAAGGGGATATGCACCCCCACAGGGCTCAGTACATTCTAATCATCATACCATCAAAAGGTGAGAGACATTTCATTTAATCCAGCCTGGAGGCACCCCTCTTAAACAATCCTAGACAGATGAGAGGCTGTCTGAGTTTAAAACTCTTCTTGAGAAACTTTTGTATAATGATTTCTGTCTTAAAAAAAACCTCCCTTGTTTTACAGCAAATACCATTTTGTGTGAAATTGCTTTTAGCATATCTGTGAACAATCACATCATAATGGTTCAGGCAAAATATTGTTTCTTAATTATTGTTAGCTCTACAAATAATACTCGTTTAAAACACATTATTAATTCATCTATTTAATATGCCATTGTAAAGTAAATATTGTGCTACTTGTTACTACATTTCAGATTACCCCAAACATAGCAGCTGAAAATAACACATTTATTAGTTCACAGACAGTATTTTTAGTGGGTCACTGGATGATTCTGACTCAGCCTTGTACAAAAGAACTGGATTGAGGTGTTATGTTGGGTTGCAGTTACTTCCAGACACCAGAGAGAGATTCTGTTTCTTTGGTTAATGGTTGGTTAGCAGACCTTACAGTGTCTCTTCTGAGTTTACTCATGTGGGTCTTTCCACATATTTATCTTATATGGGACTTTCCTCTAGAAGAAAAGAAAATAAGGGAATACTCAGACCAAAAGCCATTCTCCTGCACATAGTAGCCTTTGAAATGGCATCCCATTATCTTTGCTGTATTCTAATTTGGAAAATAATCACAAAGGACAGTCCATATTTAAGAAGGTAGACATCAGGAGAGGCCACATTGCTGTAAGTCTTGGTCTATGACCTAGCTATTGTATGCCTGTCCCTCTATTCCACAAACCCAGGAAATTTTTAGTGACTCAACAATGGATTTAGATGCCCTAACTATAGAGGAACTTTGGGTGACTGTCCAGGCAGTCAGATGTCTCCGTCATTTCTAGCATTTTGGAATTTGCTTGAAATGAACTTCCTGTTTACTCAAATAATATCTTTCTGGGGGTCTTTGATAAAGTTAAAGACTAGATAGTTATAATTATAGTTTTCTGCTGTGGATATCACTCTATATAAATAAAACACTGATGACCAGTGACCAGGCAGGAAGTATAGGCGGGACAAAGAGTTAGGAGAATTGAGGAAACAGGAAGAAGGAGGAGAGACACTGCAGCCACCACCAGGACAAGCAGCATGTAAAGACGCCAGTAAGCCACCAGCCACGTGGCAAGATATAGATTTATAAAAATGGGTTAATTTAAGATATAAGAACAGTTAGCAAGAAGCCTGCCACGGCCATACAGTTTATAAGTAATATAAGTGTCTGAGTGAATATTTTATAAGTGGATTGTGGGACTGCGGGGCTTGGGGAACCTGGAGAGAAGCCCTCCAGCAACAAATGGCGCCCAACTGCTCGTTTCCACCTTAAACCTGAGAATGTTTAATAACCAATTCTAAACAGAGCCAAAACCAGGTTCCTGCTTCTTGTCTCATACGGGCAGCTAGACGCCGCAAAATGCAGGTTTGAACACTGGCGGGTTCCTGGCATGTGCGTTTGACCGGTGGTATGGTGGTAATGAGGCGTCTGCCAGCAGCACATTACGCTGTGTGGTAAATTTAGTCTTTACTCGTATTTTTTTTAAAAAAAGAGGTTTCTAGGCTACACGCTGCTTTGATAAAAGCGTAGACCCACTATTTCTGAGAATTGATGGCTAGCTCAGTCGATAGAGCATGAGACTCTTAATCTCAGGGTCATGGGTTTGTGCCCCACGTTGGGCGCCAGATATTGGAGAAATTATTTTGGCCACTCTACGTAGTTAAAAGGATATTTATTTAATGGCGTAACTCACAAATTAAGTAATAGGTATGTCGCAGAGTCTGGGAAAGGTGTATCGCAGTCCAGCAGTGTTCTCTGGAGCTCTGCACAGTCCACCTTCACCGTTCAGTGTCCCGGCACAGAGACAGCTCACAGAGTGAGCATTGGCCCATCCAGCTCTCAGGTCTCCAGGTGCCTCCCCTCGCCCCGCCTCGCAGGCATGACAGTTGCCAGAGTCTCAATGGGGGTTGGAACTTCCAGATCCAAGCTGGGATGGCTACCCACTACAGTTTTCCTTGATTATGTTAAAAGGTAAATTAGCTATGAAACTTTAAACTCACAATATAGAATAGATGATAAAGTATGTTCTTTAATTTTGCCAAATACAAATAGACTCGATGTTATAACTGTAATTCTTACTTGATAACTGTTTTGTTTTATGTAATTTTACTATATTAAAGTTAAAAACCTTCCTTTTTGACTAGACAGAAAAGGGGAAGTACTTTGGGATGGTCTTTCTGTATGCTGTGAATATGTGTTGCTACCATTGTTTAATAAAGAAGCTGCTCTGGCTTATGGCAAGACAGGCTTTAGACAGGCAAGAAATCTATGGAAAGATACAGAGAGCAAAAGCATCGAGTCAGGAAGACGCCAGCCTGCCACCCAAGAAGCAACATGCCAGCAGACTGGTAATACCACAGCCACATGGCAAAACATAGATGAATAGAAATGGATTAATTTAAGATGAAAGAGCTAGCTAGCAAGAAGCCTGAGCCATAGACCAAACAGTTTGTAATTAATAAAAGCCTCAGTGTATTTATTTGGAACTGAGCAGCTGCAGGACACAGGACAACTTCAGGCTATAGGTTATAAAGTGGATCAGTAGCTGAGGGGAGAGAATAGCAAGATGACTGGAAAAAGGCTTTGAAACATATAGCAGACTTATGTCCAGGATGCCTGGAGATCCACATGGGCTTTGATATTCAAACACAGATACATGTCAGTGTAGCCATATGTCTTTTCTACCAGATGTAAGGGATATGACTCCCTTTTATAGAAGGAAACTGGCTTCATAAGGTCCTGAAGAATGCTGGCTTTTATTTAACTACCAGAATTCCTATAACCAGATTGAGTTTGTTTTTGGATGTTTGGACATCCTGAGATCTAACTTTTATAAAGAGATATTTCAGTTAAAGCTGTTCTTCTCATCTATAAAATGATAAAAAAAAAACTATAGTACCCTTACATGTGCCCTTGTATGGATTAAAATAATATACTTTATGTGCTTGTAAATATTTTCATTTTTGAAGTACATTATTTAGTAGTATGGTACGTATTTAATAAATGATAAAAGGAATACCTCTTAAAAATTATGTTAGACAATAGGATTTAGGGGATGGAAAAACATCATGTTCATGTTTATCTTTATTAGTTATGTTTCCAAGGAGGCTCCCCAAAGAAAACATTGCTGTTTGCTTTAAAGGTGAAAATCTTGGAGGTTTTAATAGACATTAGAAAAGGATGTGTAGCCAGACAATGGAGGCATATGCCTTTAATCCCAGCACTGAGGAGGCAGAGGCAGGTGGACCTCTACAAATCTAAGGCCAATCTTGTCTAGAGAATGAATTTCAGGACAGCCATCACTACACAGAGAAACCATGTCTCAAGAGGAAAAAAAAAAGACAGAAGAAAAAGAATGAAAGAAAACAGAAAGAGAAAAAAAGAAAGAAAAAAACAAAAAAGTATGTGTAAAGGCCTCCTTTTGCCATCATGCCAAAATTTAAGACTTTGCATCGTATGAGATCTCCCTATCCCTGTGGTTGTCATATGGGAACTAGAAGTTGGCTCTAGATAGCCTGATGGTGTGGAGTCTAGTGGGGGAGGAAAATGGTATGAAAGTTTCTGATGTATACATTTTAATTGATTGACTAATATGCAACAGAGTCTTCTCAAGCACGAAAAATTATCCCAGGCAAGCTTTAAAGCAGTGATTTAGTCACTGTATACCTTGCAGCTGATTGTGAAGAGTGTGATAAGAAACAAGAGAATTAATTTACTGCAGTTGTCTCCTCATTTTCTTTTCTGAAATTATGATGGTGAAGCTTTGTTTCATGTAGAAAGGTATTCTGGCAAAAAGGAGGGATCAATGACATAGCCTAGTGACCCAAGTTCTATCCTCAAGATCCACACGATGGAAGCAAAGAACCAACTCCCACAATTGTCCCAGAATTCCACATGTGTGCTAAGGCATATGTACCCTCCTCCCACAGATACACACACATAAATAAATAACATGTAACAAAAGACTAAAAATATTTTTTTTATTTTGCTTAAATAATATAATAATAGAAAATAATTATGTTAGTAGGTAATTATAAATATGATAAATTAATCAGATCACCAGTTAATATGATGAGCTTTGAGAAATGTATCTTATAATTAAAAGCATAATTTTAAAATTTGCTTAAACTTGTCAAACAATTCACTGTGAATAACATAATGGATCTGAATGTTTTTAGTGGATTCTATCATGTGCCTGCACAACTCTCCCCAAAATCATTTTTCTTCAGATAAACGACCCAAATTTCAATCATATTTTTTCTATGAAAATTGGTCCTCAATAAAATCCATTTACTATGAATTACTATACCAATTGAATCAGAAGAAAAAAATCTTTATCATAGAATTCTCCAAGCTTTGGGTTGTAATCAACTAAATGTTTTTGAATGTAAAAATTCAAATTAAACTGAACCTTGAATAAGAGATGAGTTATATCTGAGTATTGACTGTTCACACAAACCAGGTAAACCAGCTCTGATACAGAATATTACAATGTCACACTTATGTGTCTTGGAGTTTTAACTACTTTTGTAGATATTGGGACTTAAAAATTGACACCGTCATTATTTGTTGAAATTATGAAATATGATATTGCATGGATTATTCTTAATCATTGATCATGTAGCAAATTGAGTCTCTAGTCAAAATGTAATTGTTTATTACTTTTAATATTATTGTGAATGTTCATACTTGAAATTGATATTTTTTAAAAAACAATAAAACTTTTCATTGCATTGAAAAGATGATAGAAATGAACAAGAAACAAATCATTTAGATTTATCCCATTAAATAAAATATATAATGTAATTTCTTCATTTTATGAAACTATATACTAAAACAAAGGTGATTGTAATATTTCTTGAAATCTTGTAAGATCCCATTTGTTCTGTTCTTCCTGTTTTGAATAGTTATTAAATATCAATAGTTAATAAAATGTAATCAATACATATAGTCTTATTCCTACTATATATGTCTTCTGGTATGAGTTTTCACAGGTTGTGGCTTTCATACCAACACTGAGTTATCGATGACATTCTTTTATTTCTTGATTATCTTTTTAGTGTCCATGGCAGTAGTCTTCATTTCGTTTCTGACATTGATTTTTATTCCTCTCATTCTTTCTCCCCTGTCCACTCTCTGTCTTCTTAGAATGTGATGTTTCACAGATTTCGACTTGATTAAACTGAAGGGAAGAATAAACAACAGCCACTGGGTAATTAGTAAATTTTGGGGAATGACTTTGAGGAAAGGTCAAGAGAGAGTAGATCATTAGATTCACTTAACGAGTGTGTTAATATCATGACAGATTAGTGAAGTGATGGATGGCATTGTCAGCTGTTCTGAGAGTGGTAGAAGTGACAGCCTAGTATGAAGAAGTAGCTTGTTGGAGTTATGTCTTGGGGGTATAACTTTCTCTGTATTCTTACCTTCCCGGCTCTGCTTCCTGTCCACCATGAAATAACCTTATTATCATTGTTTTATTTTATTCAACCATGCCCTCCACCATGAACTAACCTTATCAGCATTGTTTTATTCTATTCAACCATGCCCTCCCACTACAATGGAACTAAAAGCATCTGCAAAATAAATAATGACCACACCTGTATAATAAAGTATTTGGGCCATACTAATTCAGGCAGACTAGATCAAAGAACTAGATTTTGGTTTTGCTTTTCTCTAGTGATTTCATACTTTCAACTTCGTTGATTTCTGGTTTTTAAAGAAAAATTAAGACAATAATCACACTATTTCCTTTCCCTTTCCTCCCTCCAAACTCTCCCGTGTACCATCCACTTGCTCTCTTTCAAATTCATGACTTGCTTTTTGCTTTAATTATTGTCACATGTATCTTTAGAAAGATACATTTTATTAATTCTTTGAGTAATTCATATAAGTATACAGTGTACTTTGATCACTCCCAACTTCTTGGAATTTACTCTCATCTTCTTTGGATTTGGTTTGCTCTTGTAGATTTCAAAAGTGGTTGATATTCAACATGTCTTTCTAATATATGGCTTCATTGATATAAATTTCCTTTCAATGGGGTTTTAATTACATACTTTGATTTAATTCTATACATTTTGATACTTTGTATTCTTATTTTCCTTGTACAAAGTTGTGACTGATAAAATTGAGCTAATAATACCATCTTTATTATTATTTTTATTGACTTAATTTTTCTCCTAATACCTATTTCCAATCATTTCATCCTTATTTTTCTTGAAGAGTTTCATATGGTATTTGAGGTTTTGCCTCTCTTTTCTTAGCATACAAGTATTTTCCTCTTGCTCTTTATATTGATTGATTATATTACACCTTTTCTTTCCTGTCTCTGCAAATCAGTTGATCTATTATCTATCTATCTATCTATCTATCTATCTATCTATCTATCTATCTATCTATCTTTCTCTATCTATCTATCTATCTATCTATCTATCTATCTATCCATCTATCTATTTATCTACCTATCTACTATCTATCTTACCTTTTGGAGTGATGCTTAGTGTTTATAATATACATATACAACTAATTCTATTTTCAAATAGCATTATCCTATTTTTTTGAGTATTGTGCATTCCGCATAACCTAAAATAACCTTTCTGTTTGCCCTTTGTTTTTATTTCCATGATTTGTTGATTTCCACAATAAATATAAATGAATGTATACATATAAGATTGATACATTGATTTTAATGAATGCCTCTTTTAGTGAATATACTTGAAAGGAAGTTAGGATTAAAAGATAATAGGCAAATTGTGCATCAAATTAAAAACTTGCTTTGCCAGTGATCTGAATGAGAGAATAAAAAAATTAAATAGCTATTGGAACATGCAAAGAACACTCAAAACAAATCATGCACAGATAAGAATAAGCAATACAATTAGAAACTGGACACAAACCATAATGGAGCTCCTCATCAAAGATGTTGGTGGATAAATGAAAAGATGTTCATCATCAATTGTCAGGAGGACAGCACAAACAGAATCCTGGTGCAATATCAGAACATACATGCTAAAATCACTAAAAGAAAAAGTAGATTACAGTGCAAAATGTTGATAAGAATGTTGAAAAAGTAGATCCTAACCAGTGCCTGTTGGCATGTAAAAAGTTACTAACAGTCTGTAAAATACCTGCATTTCTTTTAAGCACTAGACATAAGCTTACTGAAGTCTTAGGTTATTAGGTCTCAGCAATAGCATCCTGGTGTATTTATTTCAGAAAGTCAGTAATTTATGTTCACATAAGCAACTACTGCTCATTTTTACAATTAACTTCATTACTATTACACATAAAGTAGAAATAACAAAAATATCCTTTGATAATTGATTGTATACATAAACTGTGGCACACATATGTCATCGATTTCCAATGGATGGACCACTGATATATGAAACCACATGGTTAGTTGTCTAGGCCCAAAAGAGATTTTTTTAAAAGGACATTGCCAAGGTGACAAAAGAATTAACTAGTGGCTCCCATCAGTAAAAATGAGTATTTGATTGATAAAGACTAGCCCCAAGAGATCTTTGTGTCAATGCAGTGGTTCTGCATCTTAACATGAATCTGCATGGATAAGAAGATGGTATGTAACTATAACTGCACACATCAATGCCCAATTCATGGTTATAATTTTAATGATAATTAAAGAAGCTATAATTTTGAAACACCTAGGTAGAATAAATAACACCTCCTCATAATACCTTTATACATTCTTTCAAGTCTGAAATTATTCAAGAACATTTTTAATGAAAATAGTTTTAATTCAATGTACTCTCATTATGATTTTAGATACTTCCCACTTCCTGACACAGCCAAATCCACACCCTTTGTTTCTATCTTCATTAGATAATAATATGTATCTAAAATAATGATAATAATGATAAAAATAATAAAGTAAAATTAGATAAAATAAAAAACAAATAAACCAGAATAGGACAAAACAAACAGAAGAAAAAAGTCCATATAACACACTCAAGAGACACATATAGGCAAAGAGAGAGACACACATGTTTAACACACACAGAAATCCATTAAAAACAGACCAGAAACCATAACAAAGGACCTGTTTAGAAAAGAGGGAAAAAAGCAAAATAAATAAATAAATAAATAAATAAATAAATAAATAAATAAATAAATACCTGAGAAAGTGTTGCAAGGCAAAGAACTTCAAGAATATTTGTAAGTGACTGAAAAAAGATAAGAATCTCTAATTTATCACCTGAAAAAACCTTGTTAAACTTCTTCTGAAAAAACAAAACAAAACAAAACAAAAAACGTCCTTCTAAAGAACAAGCCAGTAATGACAGTGATTCATCAACTGTGGTTTATAACACACTGAATTAGGAGCAATAAAATCTAATATGAATTTTGTATTGCACAGTGTGATGGTGTAGTATGTTAAATCAAATTTTATATGACTGGATATTTTACAATCCAATTTTAGGCAATATTCACAATGCACTGAGGCTTACAATATTTCAGGCAAATTCTAGTCACCATTTTATTGCCTCTATTTTACATATAACTGAACAATCCAATAGGCTATATAAATTTTTGTAGGATAGAATACAAATCTGAGGCACATTGAGAAGACTTAATTCAATTCTTTGTTAAGTCATAGTCACTGTTAGTTTCCACATAGAAAACCATACACAATTTTGTGTTTACTCAAGTCAGTCATATGTGATGACATGAAATAGATCCTTTATATAACATTACTGGAAAATATTGCCCCCAAACTCCAAAGTTGGGAAATTTAGCTAATTCTCATGTTAAGCAGCTTTAGGACTGGGATTAGATTGGGTTTCTTCTTTCTACTGAAGGTGCTCATCTCCCCTATGCTGTGATTAGACTTCAGTGAGAAAGTTGAGCTTGGCTCCAGTTGACTGCCTACAAAGACAATGACAACCTGTAACTTCTCTGAAATCCCTGATATACACCTCACTCCAGCAAATGCTCAAAGAGCAGAATTGGAAACCTCCTTACTAGGTAGGGAGCCTAGCAATCTTCTGTGGAATGATGATAATTTTATCAACTTCTTTTTTGTATTCTCAGAAAAATAAATCTCAGATTGATGATAATTAGTCTTTGGAGGGCCTGGTGATGGTGGCGCAGCCTTTAATCCCAGTACTCAGGTGCAGAGCCAATTGGATCTCTTTGAATTCAAGGCCAGCCTGGTCTACAGTGCAAGATCCAGGACAGACACCAAAACTACACAGAGAAAACCTGTCTCAAAAAAACAAAAAACAAACAAACCAAAATTAGTCTTTGGAAAAAATAATTACTAACATTCATTTAGAAAATGAGATTGGTTTACTATAGCATGCATTAGATATTTATTTTTATGGTGAACTGCCAAAGCAAAAGTCCATCTCAGGTACGTCTAACTTCTGAATGTGAATGTCTTTCATATTGTATAACTCCGATCATCTGATAAATTTATCCTATGCCTTTTTTAACAAACCACAAGTCCAGTCTTTGATTTTTGTCATCTTTACACCTAACCTTGATATTAAGAATATTCTCACATAGTGATGCTGTACATATAAATGCTCCATGAATAAACCTCTTACAATTTTTTGCCCTTTGCATATTATAGTCTTTTAATTCTAGACATATCAAGCTACTGATTTTTGTTATTTTGGCTTTGGTGTTTTCATCATCTAATCTCTCACTACATATTATATTTTTCAAATTCAGCCTTGTAGTCTTGCAAAAAATTTTTAGCTTATCAGGATTGTTAGTTTCCTGTGAAACTATTTTTTTTTCCTCAACCAACCAGATATTGCTTGGATTTGTTGTTCAATTATTCAGTGCCCATATAACTCTATATCTCATTCATCAAAAATACCTTCAATGTGGTGGTATTCTAATTGTACTGAAATGTGATTTTGAGTGTATGTTAATAAATAAAGTTGCCCGGGGGTCAGAGCTATTAGAGCCATAGACAGAGTGTGTCGGTGGTGGCACACGCCTTTAATCCCATAGATCTCTGTGTGTTCAGGGATACAGCCAGCATTGGAGACATATGCCTTTAAGACCTAGGGGGCTGTACATTCAGAGAGTGACGAGGCAGTCACGTGTTTTGGGTTTACAACCAATGAGAAGGCAGAACAATAATACTATAAAAAAGACGTACGGACAGGAAGTAGCCCTCTTTCGGGAAGCTGGGACACCGCAGGCGGAAGGGTGAGATTTGAGCTCTGAGCTCTGACCTCTCGGCTTTCTCTTTTACATTGTTTCTGTGTTTCTTATTTAATAAGATGGTTGGTTACATCAATATCTGGCACCCAACGTGACAAGAATCCATTAAAAACCGCTTGGCTTGGCGGCAGATCCGCTTTCCCGCAAGGGCGGCAGGCAGCCGGCAGCGGCGGCGGCAGGCGGCGGCCAGCAGCGATCAGCTTCTTAGTCCGAGCGGCGGCTTCTTAGCCTGGGTCTAGGTCTGCTTGACCTCAGGCTGGACTATTGGTGAGCTGCTTGCTTAAAGCCGGTGTTACAGGTGTTACAAGCAACTCAGACCTGCCCTGCCGAACAGGGCCCTGCCTGTAAAGCCAACGTACGTGGTCGGAGCTTAAGGAAGCCAGACCCAAGCCTTGACTCGGCACAAGAGGGAACACGTGGCTGGATTTAAGCTTTAGACGGCTACACTCTCTTTTCTCTCTCTCTCTCTCTCTCTCTCTCTCTCTCTCTCTCTCTCTCTGGATTTACACCTGGGACACTAGGTGGATGCTTTGAAAATCCCCTCGGATTTCTACTGTTCTACGCAGATTTGGTAAGTCATAACATATCAGATATTTTAAAGGAAACTATCTAAAAGAGAATTTTTTTTCCACATTAAAAAACAAATGGGTTTTATGTGTACATTGGGAAAAAATTGGTTTTTGTTCAAAATTTTAGGCAATCTGACAATGGAACAACTATATAATATTAGTATTGGTGGAATTATGCAGCTTATCACTATGCTAATCCATATTTTAATATTAAAAAAGATAGTCAATTTAAGTGCCAGGATAACAGCTTTAGAAGAACTTGTTAAACCTGCAAAAATTCAGACAGAAGAAACTAACAGTGAAGTTGTTTCAAGTCGGGATCATAAGGTTGCAGAAAGAAAGCCTGTTTTCACACAGTCACCCTTAATTTATCCTGTAACCGTATAGCAGATGCCTGATCAAATGGCTACACAAAATATTTGGGCTCCAATTGAAATTTTGGATTTAAAAAGATTTAAGGAGGCAATAGTATCTTATGACATGCATTCTCCATATGTAAAGCAAATGTTAAACTCTTGGTCAACATATAATAGTACCACAGGACTGGTGGGACCTTGTACAAGGTGTTCTGGAACCCAGCCAGAGACTTCAATTTCTGACCTGGTTTAAGGAGGAGGCTAAAAACATAGAAAAACAATGGAGGGATAAAGGAATACAAGTTTGCCAGGATCAGCTTATTGGAGAAGGCCAATATGCTTCAGTACAAACACAATGTTTATATGATGTCCAAACCCTAATTTTATGTCGAACGGCAGCCTTGAATGCATGGGACAGAGTTGAGGAACCAGGAAAAAAATTTGAGTCATTTACAAAGGTGATGCAAGGCCCAAAAGAGTCTTTTACAGATTTTTTACAAAGAGTGGCTTCAGCAGTAAAGAGAATGGTCTCAGATTCAGAAGCTGGTAAGGCAATAATTGAATCTTTGGCCTTTGAGAATGCAAATGCAGCATGCAAAAGAATAATCAAGCCATTAAGGGCAAGATCTGAACCTACGGAAGATTGGATTAGAGAAACAATTAATGTTGAGGCTGATGAGCATGATGATATGTGGGTAGGAGAAATAATTTCAAAAGGTTTGAGGAGTGTTAGATGTTTTGGATGTGGAAAGCAAGGACATTTGAAAAGGGACTGTAGACAGGTCATTCCTAGAAAAAATGTTTCTTCAAGGAACAATGGCAACAGAATGCCCCTTCCTTCTGGAGTATCCAGAAGGTGTGGTAAGGGAAAACACTAGACCAACGAATGTAGATCAACAAAGGACAGACAGGGTAATCCTTTGCCTCAGTCTTCGGGAAACTCCCAGAGGGGCCTCATGCAGGCCCCGTTGCAAATCCAGTTCAAACCTTTCCTGCAGCCATAGAGGAAATCCCTGCTCTGAGCGATTAAATAACCAAATGCCTATTGGAATAAATCATGGTGGTCAGGATGATGAAACAGAGAGAATAGCAAATTCAGGAGAAAACATAAAGAAAATTTTTTGGCAAACTTCTATTAATGAACAAAGACCAAAATTAATAAAAATAAATGGTGTTTTGTTGTCTGGTCTGGTAGACACAGGTGCGGACGTTACCATAATTGCACCAGAATTTTGGCATCTAACTTGGCCTCTTCAGGAGGTAAACGTTCAACTATTAGGAATTGGGACATTATCTCAGGTGAAACAGAGTGCAAGATGGCTCGAATGTATAGGTCCAGAAGGACAGAGAGGAAAATTAAAACCATATGTGGCTAACATAACTATGAACCTGTGGGGTCGAGACTTGTTGCAACAATGGAATACTCAGATTAACATCCATCCAATCTCAGAAACATATCATAAACTAACACATGTTACTGAGAGAAATATTAGAAGATATTGTTCTAATGAGTGGTCACCAGCCATCCATATTATACAAGAACAGGGCACAATAACTGATGATCTTCCAAAGACACCAACAGCTCTACCTTTAAAATGGTTAACAGACAAGCCTGTATGGGTCCAACAATGGCCTTTAACAACAGAGAAACTCCAGGCTTTAGAAGAGCTGGTAGAAGAACAGTTAAATACTCAGCATATTAAAGAATCAACCAGTCCTTGGAATTCTCCTGTATTTGTTATTAAAAAGAAATCTGGTAAATGGAGAATGGTAACAGACCTTAGAGCAATTAACAAAGTAATTCAGCCAATGGGCTCTCTACAATCTGGGATGCCTTTGCCTACTCTGTTACCAAAAGGATGGCCTCTCATAGTTATTGATTTAAAAGACTGTTTCTTTTCAATACCCTTACAAGAAAAAGACAGAGAAAGATTTGCTTTTACAGTGCCTACTTATAATAATTCTCAACCGGTTAAAAGATTTCAATGGAGGGTGTTCCCTCAGGGAATGTTGAATAGCCCAACTCTGTGCCAATACTTTGTACAACAGCCATTGGAAGTGATACGTAAAAAATTTCCTAAATCTATAATTTATCATTATATGGACGATATTTTACTAGCTGACTCAAATGCAGATACTTTAGAAATAATGTTTGAAGAAGTAAAGAAAATTTTGCCTTGCTGGGGATTACAAATTGCTCCTGAAAAGATACAAAGAGGAGATTCTATTAATTATTTAGGATATAAAATAGAGCTACAAAAAATTAGACCCCAAAAGGTGCAAATTAGGAGAGATAGACTACAGAGTCTTAATGACTTTCAAAGATTATTTGGAGATATTTCTCATCTACGAACTATTGTTGGGGTAAAAAATGATGAACTGACTAATTTGTTCAAAACCTTAGAAGGTGACAAAGACTTAAATAGTCCAAGAGAATTATCACCTGAAGCTGAGAAAGAATTGGCCTTGGTAGAAAAGAAAGTGCATGAAGGACACGTGGATCGTATTGATCCAAAGCTGGATTGCATTTTGGTTATTTTACCTTCTAGGCGTTCTCCTACTGGAATATTAATGCAGAGGGAAGATATTATATTGGAATGGATATTTTTACCAAATAAACCAAATAAAAAATTAAAAACTTATGTGGAAAAAATCTCTGACTTGATTTACAAAGGAAAACTGAGACTTCGTCAATTAGCAGGCATAGACCCAGCAGAAATTGTCGTACCATTATCTAAGGAGGACATTGAAAAATTATGGACAGAAAGTGAACCTTGGCAACGAGCTTGCAGTAATTTTTTGGGAGAAATTAACAGCAAATATCCCAAAAGCAATAGAATTGTTCTTATAAAGAAAGCTGATTGGATCTTGCCTCGAATTGTACGGCAAAAACCCATATCTGGAGTTTGTACATTTTATACAGATGACAACAAAGAAGGAATGGCAGGGTACAAATCAGAAAATTTAAGTAAAGTGGTTCAAAGTCCGTATAATTCAGTTCAAAAATCAGAATTGTATGCTATTCTGTTGGTATTAATGGATTTTTCAGAACCTCTCAACATAGTAACTGACTCTCAGTATGCTGAAAGAGTGGTGTTACATATTGAGACTGCAGAATTTATCCCTGATGCTTCAGAATTAACTTCACTATTTATTCAATTACAAGATACAATCAGGAAAAGGAGTCATCCTTTATATATAACTCACATTCGATCCCATACTGGTCTGCCAGGCCCTCTAGCACAAGGCAATGATGAGATTGATAAATTATTGATAGGAAATGTGCTGGAGGCCTCAGAATTTCATAAAAAACATCATGTCAATAGTAAAGGTTTAAAAAAGGATTTTTCCATAACCTGGCAACAAGCCAAAGAAATAGTAAAGAAATGTCCTACTTGTTCCTTCTACAATCAAACGCCATTACCAGCAGGATGTAACCCAAAGGGTACTCAGAGAAATGAAATCTGGCAGATGGACGTGTTTCACTTTGCAGAATTTGGAAAATTGAAATATGTACACCACACTATCGATACTTATTCAGGATTTCAATGGACAATTCCTTTGAGTTCTGAAAAACCTGATTCTGTAATCACTCATTTGCTAGAAGTTATGGCCATCATGGGTATACCTGCACAAATCAAAACTGACAATGCTCCATCATATGTCTCTGTTAAAATGAAACAGTTTTTTGCTTATTATAATATAAAGCATATTACAGGCATACCACATAATCCTACAGGTCAAGCAGTTATAGAAAGATCAAACAGAACTCTAAAGGATATGCTAAATAAACAGAAATGGGTAACAAAACCCCCCAGAAATAGACTGCATAATGCTCTTCTAACTTTGAATTTTCTGCATGCCAATGAGAAAGGAACAACAGCTGCAGAGAGACATTGGATAATAGAAAAAACTACAGAATTAAATCAGCCTATATACTTTAAGGATGTGCTGACCTCAGAATGGAAACCAGGGTATGTATTACATTGGGGATGAGGTTTTGCTTTTGTTTCTACAGGAGAAGATAAGCTGTGGGTACCATCAAAATTGATAAAGGTTCGATTTGAACAAGAGAGACCTCTTAATTAGAGGAGGTGATAGTTCATCAACCAGCATAAACATCCAATTTAAACTAACTTGTATCAATAACGCATGCCTTTTCATTTAATCAGATAATAACTTGTCAAAAGGAAACATCCCCAAAATTAGTCTTGGGGAAAGGTTTTTGATTTGGCTTTTAGTAGAATGAAGGTTAAGGAATTTGAAGAACATTGGACAAATGAGACAACTGAAGAAAAGGGACAAATCATCTATCCCAAGAAACATGCCGGCGGTGGTGGCGCACGCCTTTAATCCCAGCACTCGGGAGGCAGAGCCAGGCGGATCTCTGTGAGTTCAAGGCCAGCCTGGGCTACCAAGTGAGTTCCAGGAAAGGCTCAAAGCTACACAAGAGAAACCCTGTCTCGAAAAACCAAAAAAAAAAAAAAAAAAAAAAAAAAGAAACAGAATGAAACGATGTATGGGTATATATTATCTAAAAAATTTTATGTCTTCCTAAATGTTTGTTTCTGCTTTTCTCTAAAGATTTAACACTATTGGTCTTCTAATAGTCCCAGTTCAATTAAAATTTAAAGCTGACTTTGGAGTTGGAGAATGGCTCTCTCCTTCTTTAAAATCAAGCATGTTGTTAAAAGGAAAATGCAAACTCCCTGTATCATGCCAGAATAAAAGAGCCGTCTTCTGCTATGGTACAGGACAAAGACAAAATTAATTAAGGGACTATTCTATTACTAATCTCAACTCTTTTGATTCTATTCTGATTCTTTAAACTTTTCTTAAAGTATAAATTTTATATCAAAATTTACAAGATTAATATATATATACAATATATATATACATTTTAAACTTTGTTAAGATATGAATGGTCATATAGAGTACTAATTAATTCTAGAAAAAAGGTTAGCTGCATATATATGTTTTTGTGTTCGAGTCTCTTATCAGTTTTCTACAGGAAATCACGGCCAGGCCTAACATCAACTGAAGTCTCCAGAAAGAAGATGGGGCCCCACAACAACAACAATTCCACGTGGACAATAATAATATCATTAAGCTGACAAACATCATCCACAGATCAGCTTTGAACTACAAGGTGCTCAGAGCAATTTTGAGATGACTAGCTGAGATGATCCAGTCTCAAAGACTACTTGAATAAGGACTTGAGATAAACCCTGAACTTTGGCATTATACACAGGCTGGATAATGAAGGATATAGTTACCTTTCCTAAAATTTGACAATTAACCTAAAATTTTTCTTTCAGGATAAAGAAAACTTCACCCATACCCAGCAGGAAGCAATTTTAAGAAAACGACGCCCACATTCCCAAAGAGGTGGTATGGGGCGGCTGGTTTTTTGGTCTTTTTAATGGGTTTTGGGTCTGGGATAATTTTCAGTATTTAGGGGGGTTGGTTACAAGTTATTGTCAAGGGTTAGGAAAAAGGCTAAGCAAGGGAGATTAGATTTAAGGTTCTTTAAAAAAAAAAGAAAAAGAAAGAAATGAAAAAGACAATTACTAGTTTTAAATACTTTACATTGGATTGTATTGTTTTATATTGTATACAAATTTGAAACTGATATTGTTAGAAAATGCTATATGTATATTTCTAATTGTATTTATACCATTCATTTAAAAATGTAATGCAATTTTCTGATCCTTGAATGTTATTATTACCAACTACTAGGATATAAAGAAATGAAAGATAGTAGTTAGACATTACAATAGAACTTGTAGTCATATTAGATATGTTTTAAAAATTGAGCAGAGATGTTTTAGACAGGTCATCTTCAAACCCTTCAGAGATCTATAGAATATGGCATTTAAAATGTTTTAATAACTTAGAAAATTTTTCTTTTTTGAGACATGTCGGCTCCTGGCAGTACCAATCTACTTCAGAGAAAATATGGGCATTGAAGAAACTGCATATGGAGTCAACTTTCATTGTGGCAAAAGTTAACCACTGGACAACAAAGTATCCTCGTATCAACAGGACAAAATGGACAGACAGAACACGAAACAAAGGACTACTGATTCTTGCCAAAACAAGTGTGGCTATGGCTTTATCAAAAGGCATCTTCTGAGGCCAGGACAATATGGCCCCATCCCTGAAGTGGCCTTCCCAATCCGGAAAAGGTACAGTGCCCTTTTCCTCGAAGGCAGCTTAACAGGCAGAGGGCCGATGGCTTCTGTTGTGCAATGGAACAGCAGCTGAAAGCTCATGCCTCTCGAAAGTAGACTGGCATTTAATAGAGGGATGTGGAAAAGAAGGGGATGCTGAGATGAAGCCATATATACACAGCCAAGAAGAATGAACAGCTGAATTAAAAAACTGTCAACAATTTCCAGAATTTAAAATCCTGAATCATGACATGACACTAGTGGAATTCAGGTGTTTCTGGTACATGGACTGCTCTCACCCAATGTGAGGTTGAACTGTTGACCTTGTGTACATCCTACATCACAAATGAGTCTGTCAGATACACTAAGCCTATAGGCTGAAGATGATGCCCCAACACTGCGGAGAAACCTCAGGTGACTGCCCAGGCAGCTGGCTGTTTCTGTCAACTCACAAAGTTTTTGGAAGTTGCTTGCATGCACTTGCTATTTTTATTTTTGTTAGCTAATATTATTCCCTTCTTGGGTCTCTGAGGGAGTTGAAGATTAGTTAGTTATGGTTGAAGATTAGTTAGTTATAGTTGAAAATTAATTAGGATAGAAAGTGCATTAGATACATCTTGGATTTACCAAAATAGGATAGATAATGGAATTATTTTCTCTGATTTGTCAAATACCTATTTAGGTATTTATTACTTGTATATATTGTATATAGTTATTGTACTTTTGTATATAGTTTTTCTTTTGTTAGTTATAACCTTTTGCTTTTTTTTCTTTTTATTAAAATAGAAAAGGGGAAATGTGGTGGTATTCTAATTGTACTGAAATGTGATTTTGAGTGTATGTTAATAAATAAAGTTGCCCGGGGGTCAGAGCTATTAGAGCCATAGACAGAGTGTGGCGGTCGTGGCACACACCTTTAATCCCATAGATCTCTGTGTATTCAGGGATACAGCCAGCATTGGAGACATATGCCTTTAAGACCTAGGGGGCTGTACATTCAGACAGTGACGAGGCAGTCACGTGTTTGGGTTTACAACCAATGAGAAGGCAGAACAATAATACTATAAAAAAGACGTACAGACAGGAAGTAGCCCTCTTTCGGGAAGCTGGGACACCGCAGGCAGAAGGGTGAGATTTTAGCTCTGAGCTCTGACCTCTCGGCTTTCTCTTTTACATTGTTTCTGTGTTTCTTATTTAATAAGACGGTTGGTTACATCAATACTTCAACACTCATCCCTTGTCTTTCTTTTCCTTACAATAACTCAAGGAATTCAGCTATATAAATAATTCATATATTCACAACTTTAGTTATTGAGTATATAGTTTAATATTTTAGTGGTAAAACAAATTGGTAACTTGTTTGATTAAAATTCATCAAGTCTGGAAAACTCTTTAATTTCATGCCTCATTTTTAATTGATTTTTATTTCTTGAATTTTCTTTTACTGTTTTCTGTATTTTACATACTTCTCTCAGGTATGTATGTATCTGGCAATGATTTTTTTCTCATTCTATCACCTGGAGTATCTTTTCTTATAGGTTGGTGATTATTTTATGTGTCATTGGTTATCATTCTGTCCAATTTCAGACTCTGTAATAATCCCCTCATAAATTCCCTACCATTTCTCTCTTTAGTATAAACTGTAAGAGGGCATCATCTACATAGTTTCTTCCTTTATAATTCAGGGTTTGTCCAATTTCCCCCCAATACATTACAGCTAAATATGTCTGCAGAAATATAGATTTGCATTTACTCCCATTGTATCAATGACATCAATTTAATAGATGTTTAGGTATGTATAAATTACCTTCTCTACAAAAATCTTTTGCAGGTTTCATTTGTATCCTACAAAGGATTTTGAAGATTCAATTACTAATCTTCTGTTGCACTTTATTCCCTCCGACTGTCATCCCCACATACTTTCAAAAGAGACACTATTTTAATTTCCTACAAATTCTCCACCTCCAGTATTAATTCATGATACTATTTTTCTTTATTTATTTCACTATCTCTTCACTGAAACTCCACTATAGAAATCATCAAACATTTTGTAATTGGAAATTTAATGAAAAGTTTTCTCTTTCCAACCACAGTATTGTCTTAGACTTCTAGACTTGCTGTTTTGCTTTCTGTGGTTCCTTGTTATTGGCATGCTCTTAGTACATTTCCCAATTCTTATGTATAAACACTAGTATTTCATAAGAGTTTCTTTTGTACTTGTATGTTTTGATGACATTATAAATATATATATTATATAATTATATGTATTTTAATTATATATTATATATAATTATATAAATGAGATAATCAAGGAGATAAATTATTTTTCATTATATCATTACACCTTTATTGTCTGAATTACAATCTACTTGTTGGTGACTCAAACATCAGAGCTCTTTTCTTTTTACTGAAATTTTTCCACGGAAGAGACTAAATATATTATTAAAATTGATATCTTCAGTGAGCTTATTTCAGTGGCTAAGACAATGAGTCAGAACTCTATACCCTGGGCTTAATTAAAAGATTTTTCTATTCTCTGTTATATGAGGTTAGGCATATTACTTACCTATATTAAAATTTCTTCATTTCTTAATGTGAGTGAAAATAATAGCTCTCTAATAATGCTGTTGAAAAAAATCATTTTTATTTATTTTTTCTACTATCAGTTTGATACAGTACAAATTCTTATCCTAATAGTGAAATGTTTCACTGAGGCTTGCCCAGTGATTGAGTAATACCAAAACTTATTATAAGCCGCAGTCATCCTAGGGTCCCCCCTGCTATGTAGCCTCCCTGGTTCTGTGGGTTACAGTCTGATTGTTCTTTTCTTTATATTTAGAATCCACTTATGAGTGAGTACATACCATGTTTGTCCTTCTGGGTTTGGGTTATCTCACTCAGGATGATATTTTCTAGTTCCATCCATTTGCCTGCAAATTTCATGCTGTCATTGCTTTTCTCTGCTGAGTAATACTCCATTGTGTATATGTACCACATTTTCGTAATCCATTCTTCAGTTGACAGGCATCTAGGTTGTTTCCAGTTTCTGGCTATTACAAATAGTGCTGCTATGAACATAAATGAGCATGTAACTTTGTGGTATGATTGAGCATTCCTTGGGTATATGCCCGAGTGGTGTGGCTGGGTCTTGAAACCTAGAAACTTTTACAGGGCAAAAGACACGGTTAATAAGACAAAAAGACAGCCTACAGAATGGGAAAAGACCTTCACCAACCCCATATCTGACAAAGGATTGATCTCCAAAGTATTTAAAGAACTCAAGAAACTAGACATCAAAATACTGAACAATCCAGGTCCTTCTGGCTTTCAAAGTCTTCATTAAGAAATTGGGTGTTATTCTGATGGGTTTGCCTTAATAATTCACTTGGCCTTTTTCCTTTGCTGCTCTTAATATTCTTTCTTTATTCCAAACATTTAGTTGTTTAATTATTATGTGGCAAGGAAATGGGAATGGGAGGTGGACTGGGGGGAGGTGGTTGGCGGAAGGAGGGAGGAAAGGGGAATCCATGGCTGATATGTAAATTAAATTAAATTATAAAATAAAAAAATACTGAACAATCCAATTTAAAAAAATGGGCTAAAAAGCTAAACAGAGAATTCTCAAAAGAAGAATCTCAAATGGCTGAAAAACATTTAAAGAAATGCTCAACATCCTTAGTCATCAGAGAAATGCAAATCAAAATGACTCTGAGATACCACCTTACACCTGTCAGAATGGCTATGATCAAAAACACTAATGATAGTCTATGTTGGAGAGGATATGGAGCAAAGGGAACACTCCTCCACTGTTGGTGGGAGTGAAAACTTGTACAACCACTGTGGAAATCAGTATGGCAGTTTCTCAGAAAACTGGGAATCGATCTACCTCAAGACCCAGAAAGAATATATTAATATATGCATAACACTAAGACTAATGTTTGGCTACTAATTCTTCAATAAATATTAGCTTTTGCTAATGCTGCCAGGGAAGAACACAAAATATGATCCATATTCTTACAATATAAATTCCTTCTGCAGACAGTAATTAGTTTAAAGACTCAATACTTATAAACATGTGGGAGAATGAGTCAAGGGTGTTCTGAGGAGAAATTCTACAAGATACCCAGTGTAAGACAGTAGGACACTTTAAAGACAGTAGTGACACTTTAAAGCAAAGAATTTTCCTAGGTTCATACTGAACCTAAATATTGAGAACATACTAATGCTATCATTGAACTACCTCTTGATAGCCAAAATATCCTAGGATTAGGAATAAATGTGAAGATGATGCTTCTGCACATACCACATTGTGGAAAATTGGGCATTCCAAGCTATCTCAGAGAAGTCCCATTATTTTCACAATGATTATTTTCAGATACTGAAAAGTAGAGAAGAAAAGTGAATTTGATATTGCCCCTCTGAAATAGAACATAATTATATCTAACTACTAAAATTGAATTCTTACTATGCTGCAATTCACTTTTCTGTGCATGGAGATTATAGAAAAATCTAGATGATAGGATAGATATTTCAGTAAAATCTTGATAATTATGGTAACAGTTTCCTTCAGTGTTGATTATTTAGTCTTGTCTGGCATTATTGTTGGTCTACTTTAATGATAACTATTAAGTATAATATCTGCCTTGACCAGACAATGCTGAGCAAATCTATGGAATGTAGCTACACTTGTAAAATCGGTCATGACCTTCAGCTTTTTAAATATTCATTATAAGAACTTACGGTCATTGTATTATGGCAACTGATAATTACTTAAAGCTTGTTATTCTTCCTTTATAGTTTGACTTTAGAGAAAATAACCCTATGTTTTCCCATTTGCTCTTATCTAAAATCTATTGTTACCACACTTTTCAGTACTTCTTCACCATGGAACCTGATTTTAATTGTGTATGTTCTTAATTCTGGTAATAATTATGTGCGATTCCAGGCTAGTCTTGGCATGACCTCAATTCTTAACTACTACTTCATTCATTCTCCAGAGCTTCTTCACAGATGATTCACTACTACATGAAACCAGTAGGCTTAAGAATGCAATGTTATAGCTGGGCGGTGGTGGCACACGCCTTTAATCCCAGCACTCGGGAGGCAGAGCCAGGTGGATCTCTGTGAGTTCGAGACCAGCCTGGTCTACAGAGCGAGATCCAGGATAGGCGCAAAGCTACACAGAAAAACCCTGTCTGGAAAAACCAAAAAAAAAAAAAAAAAAAGAAGAAGAATGTAATGTTACAAAAAGATGTTAGATGCAAAATACTGCTTTGAGAAGGGCTACATTGACAGGAAGTAAAGAGCAGTTGGCATTTACCTGCTATCAGAATATGGATTTTGTTTACTCAGAATGGTAGGATGAGAACAAAACAGACTTCAGGAGCAGCAAATGTTCTGTTCCATGCTTAAGGCCTGAATACATGGTAGGTCTATCAAAAATCCTTGTTGCTCTAAGACTTTGGCAGCCTTTGGGGAAATAATTATTACTATTTCCATTGTTAGAGAGGGACACTGTGGTTCAGAAAGGCTGATATGTTGTGCAAGTTAAAAGTTACTTATGAGCATAGCTAAGACTGGATCCACATCTTCTGCCTCCAGGATCCAGAAACAAAATCACTCAGAGCAGTGATATAAACCTGGCAAGCAGAGCTCTGCAGAACTCAATAAAGGAGATTCACTGGGCTTTTCAAATAACCCATAATGTCATTGTGGAAGGTTTTCCTGTGCCTTTGTATTCCATCTTCATTGCAAATGCTTTACTTAGATTCTAATCATAGAATTTAATTCATAAAGGTGAAAGGAAAATAAAATGCACACAAAGACTGTGTTCCAACTAGCCAGCATTTCAAATAAAATAGAAAAGTATTTGCATAAAGCATTATATTATCACATTAATATAAAATACATAAAATACATTGTAAGACTCAAATTGTTAAAATAACAATTTTACTTGGAAATATTAAATAACTGCTACAGATGTCCATATTTATATCAGCTTTAATAACATGTGTCACTATGTGACTACCAGGTATGATGAGCAAATTTTTATGCATAACTTTCATGAATATAAAAATAAGAAAGTACTACTTCGGAGAACAAAATTTATTATACACACTTAATTGCATATCATGTATCAACATAAACTAGAAATAAACTACTGAATGACTTTATTTATTTAAATGCTCAAGATTGAATCTAAGGTCTCAGACACGATAAGCATATATTCTACCACTGAGTTGTCTTTGCAACTCCTGAAATGTTTTATATGTATATTTAAGACAAACATGTAGAGTGAACACATCCTTCAAACAAATAAACTGAATTAACTGATAAAACAACAAAGTGATATGCCATAAAATAAATTCCGTAGACTAATATATGATTTAATCTAACTGAATGACTTTCAACTATTCATCACTAATATGGGAAAAGAAACATTTTGCTAACATACACCTGCAGTGAGTCCTTTTGATTTCAAAGAATTCTTTGCTGATATCCTACATGAAAGGATTACAAATATTATGAAAGCTTCAAAACATCTAAATATTCAGTACATATGGATAACACAGGGTCTGGGGATTTCACTATGTCCAGCATGGGATATCTGAGGAAAAAAAATCTACATACACTATACTCTTATGTCTGTTAACTTTATTCCTCTAAGACAAAACTATCTACACAGTTACAGCTCTGTCAGGCATTCAGGGCAGGAATGACTCTAGATGCACCAAGCTCCTTATCCAACTACTTTATTTCTCTGGGGTGAAATCCTGTCTCCATAGCTTCAGTTCCATCCTGACATTCAGTTCCCCTTTGTCCTCTCTTTCACTGTTCCCTCAAAGTACTGCTAATAACTAAGCTCTTATGCTTCCTGCCTCATATTCATCCTCTGTTTCTTCTCCCTCCATCTCTACTTGCTCTTTACTCCTGGCTCAAGAGTTCTGCCTTACCGTGTACATTACCTTTGTGTTCTTCTCTTCTCCCTGGTCATGCCATTCTGTCTGTCTCTACAGAAATGTCTGTTCCTTCTCCCCTTGTCCACAAGGTTCTCTGCCTCCTAAGGAATGTTGCTCCACCCTACCTTCCACCTTGACATGTAAAAACCTCTTTTGTTCTCAGTCAGTTGCTCAGGAGAGCCACTAGGCATCAAGGCAAGAGGATGGTCTGAGCTTCATTTGCACAAGAAGCAAAGCTATGTATTTCCAGCCCTTGTCTCCTAGGCTCAGTGATGGAGTTAGTTACCAAGAAGTTCAGCAGGTCTGAGGAGCTGTGCTGTTAGCCAAATGGTCTGGAAACATTTGGGCACACAAGAATTTCATAGCAGAAGACAGCTGAAATATTAAAAGCTGGAAAACACCAAATATTCACAATAAATGGCTTACCTTTTGACAGACCCTTGGCTGGTCAAAGTATAGCTTTAATACAGAGCTGAATCTGTATAATATGTTCTTGTGACCCAACACAAGAACACCAAGAAAAACCTAAAATGGATAATGTAGGTTATATCAGCACATGCACTATTGAGCCATTGGTTTGAATATTTATTTGATATTAATTATGACATATTGAATCATTATAAAATATAGCTTCCTATGTAGTTGCTCTTATATTGCAAAGGTGTTCAAAATCATTCTAAAATAACAAAATGATGTTAAATTAATTTTAGTACATATGGTGTAAGACCAAAGTGAGCCATCTTAGAAATAAGACCTGTGAGACCAAAATGAGCCATCTTAGAAATAAGACCAAAATGCTTTCACCTTAAAACTAAGGCCTAAGATTTCTCCTTTTAGGAATAGGCCATTAGTTACTGAAACCAGTCAGTTCAGATTCCAGAAACCAGGAAGTGTAAAAGTACAGAGTCACAAGATAGTCACGAGGTAATGCCTGCCAGACTATGGAATGTCCTCTCCCTGGTTTCCAGGGTAACTGACCACAGAAATGCCCCACCCTGAGGGCAGCCAATAAGAAATGGTGGCAGGCAACCACTCCCTTAGAAGTAATTTCTAGAAGTCCCTAGAAGCAAGCCAATCAGAATTGTACCCATACTAGCACCCCTAAATGATGTAACCTTGTAATTTTTCCCTTTAAAACCTGAGCTTGCAGATAGGTGGGCACTTCCTTCAGCCTCCACTGCATTGGATGTATTGGACAAAGTCCCTGCCTAGGCTTGTATTGCTTTTGGATATCCAGAATTAAACCTTGCTTTTGCATTCTGGCATGCTTGTCTTTGATGGTCTCTCTGGGGGTCACGATCTGGCACAACAATGGAAACACAAAAGAATTAAGATAATCAAAACAATCCTGAACAATAAAACAATAAAAAAAAATACAGTAGATATCATCATCCTAAATATCAAGTAAAGCAATACTATAGAGCAAATGTAATCAAAACAGCATTATACTGCCTAAAACAGACAAACTGACTAATTGAATAAACTTGAGGATCCACAAACAAGCCCACAATTCTAAAACCACCTGATTTTTGACAAATAAACCAATAATATATAATGGAGAAAAATGACCATCTTCAAAATACTGCTGGAGAGAGTGCATACTGGTGTAGCCACTATGGAAATCAGAATGTATATTCTTCAAAAGTTAGAAATAGAGTCTCTCTTGAATAACAGAAGTTGGAAATAAAATTCACATACAAAAGTACAGTGGATCCAGGTCTCAACTAATGGGTATTTTAGGGTAATAAATTATCTAAATATTTATTAGTGTTTAGTATAGTGTAAAATGTTTGGGGCTTCTGAAGTATATAGCCATGAAGAAACAGGTAGTTGAGAAAGACTGTTATTCATGATCAGACTCACAAAAGAAGAGGTTAGAGGAGACATATTCCCATGTTATCTTAACATTTAATATCAAAGGTTTTTTTTTATTAGGTAGTTTGTTTTGTTTTTGTTTGCTGCAGGCCACAGGAATATATCATAAGAACTCAGCTGGTTATGGTAAAGTCACTACCTGGAGGGATCAAGGAATTCCTCCAGAGGAAGCCAAATTCCAAGGAGCTCTTGGTATTATTTGGCTGTTATATATCAGCTGTCTTCTGTTATGAAAATCATGTGTGCCTTCATAGTTTTCCCAATTGACTTTTCCCTAAGAAGGACTAACAGTGTGGACTGATCACTCTCTGGACATACACATTCAAGGTATTTGGAGAACAGCATCAGCAAAGGCTTTCTCTGGAATCAGATATCTCCCTTAGCCACTCTCAAGGGTTAACAGTAATAACAAGTCTCCTGATTTAAGGTAAATTCCACAAAGAGACACTACCTAGGTTAGGTGGACGTTAAGTAATAGCTTTACACAATTTAGCTCCAACCCTCCTTTCTTATAGCCATACTAACTTTATAGACCTTCAACTCCTTACCTAACCACTTCTAGGAATATTTAGATAACAATTTATTATCATTGGCATTGCATTTTTTTTTTTTTTTTTTTTTTTTTTTTTACTGCAAGACGTCAGAAACACGACAAATCTTATAGATTTATTAAAACAAATAGGTGGCAGCTGTGGGAGGGGGGGGGGGAGGGGTATGGCAGGATTAAGGCGGGGGGGAGGCACGTCAATCTACGGTGTACGTAGGCAATGGGTGGGCGCGATCAAGCAGTCTGGCTGATCAGGGCCTGGCCGCGATGGGGGGACTGGCCAGGATCCAGCTAGGCGCTCGATGATGCTGACGGAATGTCGCGTAAATGAACCTTTTGGTATCCTAGCTACACGTCTGATGCAGAAGTGTGACACTCATAGAATACCTTACTCTCTAAGAACAGACTTAAGCATCCAGGCTACCTGTTTGAGAAGGCCTGACGAATGTGCCAATTAAGCTTAACTTCCTCCTTTCCCAAATCTTACCTCCAGTTCCAGATCTCCCTTTAACTATCACCAGAGGCATGTACCTGTACACAGGTTGCCTAGCAACTGAGCACACCTTCCCCCACCCTGCAGAAAAAAAAAAATCGGCAGATAGCTTGGACAGATAGGAGCCACAGGAAAAAAGAAGGGAGTTTTATTTTCTCCCATTGACCTAGCAACTTATAGATTCTTAACATTTTCTACTAATCCCGGTTAATACTATAGTTGAGCACATAAGATCCCTCTTTTTAGATATTATCAGAATTTAGCCATTAGTTAATTCATTTCCCCATTGGTCAATTCCATTTGGGGTTGCAAATGATAATTAACAGGTATTGCCTCTCTATGTGATTCTTATCACCCCTCCTTGTCCCTGGAAGCCTGGCTTTACGCTGCTAAGGGAATACTGCTTGAAAGTATACATATATACCAGGACTTCCAGGGCATAGGGGAACGGAGAAGAGAAAAGAGAATGGAAAAACTAGATGGGTAAGAATTTGAGAGGAGCAAACTAAGATGGGGAAGAACTAGATTGAAGGGCTAGAAGAGAGTACTAGAGGAATGAGATGGAAGATGAGGAAGAGCCAGATGGGGAAGAACAAGACGAGAGAGAAGGAGATGGGAGAGGAGCTGATATGGGAAAGAACTAGATAGATGAGAACCTAGAAGGGGCAGAACTAAAAGAAGGAATTAAGATAGAACTTAGAGGGGACAACAGTTAAATGTAAGGAGTAATTGGCCAAGAAAGGAGCTAAAAATGAGAGCAGAGTATAAGCTTGTAGAGAGAGAGAACCAACAGAAAATAATAAAGTGTATGCACTAAGGAGTTTCATGTACATAGATTCATTTCTTTTCATCAAAGATTAATTATCAGCTGGTTGTAGATTCTTCCTGGACCCTGGGAGGGGACTATTGAAGGGCTGGACCTCCGTAGTTCATGATATTTGTTGTTGTGTTTTTATTGAGACAGTGTGTGTGTGTGTGTGTGTGTGTGTGTGTGTGTGTGTGTGTGTAGTACTGGATGTCCTGGATCCCACGTTTTAGATCAGGCTAGCCTTTAACAATCACCATTGCCTAGATTAATATCCAAGTTCTTAATCTTCAAAGTCTTCTCAAAGATGAGATAAGGGGAAAAGAGAACAAAAATTAAAAATTTGATGATTCAAGTATATATCAAAAACACCACAACCAGGTGTGGTTATGACACCTGGTAAATAGTCCAATCTTAGTTCACGTATTATACACATTTACTTAACATATTCAAAGAGACTGGTATGTGTCTATCCCTGTAGTTGTTGGGCAATGGTGATTGTTAAAGGCCAGCCTGATCTAAAAAGTGGGATCCAGGACATGGATGTACCACACACACACACACACACACACACACACACACACACACACACACAAAGACTTTATCTGAAAGCCATGAATGGTGAGGAAAGTAGATTCTTTAAATTAAAAATAAAAAATCGATGAGAGTTTTTAAGTCTACCTAATTATATTTGTAGGCATAAGAACTTATGAGCAGAAGGATCTCTAAGCAACTCAATCAAAACAAATGAACTCACCAGAACTGACATGTTAATGCAACACCAGGGTAGCATGTCAGAAGAAAGATCTATGTAGGAAAAAACATAAAGAAATTACAAGTCACATTCCATCAGTTTGTTTTTCAGTCTGGAGCAAAACAGCCCAGGAAAGACTTAGAGGAAAATGAGAAACTTTTACTATTTTGTATTGGAGGGTATCATTACTTCATTTATTAATTTTAGTATTTTCGGAATTTCATACGTGAGCCCTGCCTCTGCATCACTCCCCTTCTTTTTCTTACTCCAATTGATCCTTACCCCTTCCCAAATTTATGATCTCTTCCTTAATTTTACATATATAATAATTATATTGTATATAATATTATATACATTTGTATACAATACACATATATATTTATATACAGTACATTAAACTTTTTTTCATACATCCTCATGGCAAGGTAAACTGCATGGATTTGTAGAACTTATGTTAACGTTTCTCCCTGAATGCAGCTGATTCTTCCTCTTCGTAGCCATTGCCCTCTTACAGCTGTTCCTCTTGGGGTCAGATTGTATGGAATTCCTACTCTCTACACTGTCCTGTCATCTAGTGTTGTCATTATGCTGGTCTTGTACAGGTCATCATATAGGTGAGAGAATATTCTGTCTGCCATATCTAAGAGATAGTTCTGTCTGCATATATCCTGAGCTTTTGGCTCTTACATTCTTTTATTCACTTGACAATCAATTTATTTCCCTAAGATGTAGGTTTAGGGATCATATTGCAAATGTATCAGTTGGGGCTGGGCACTCATAGGCATTTATTCTCTGCATTTTGACCAGTTCTGTATTTCTGTTATAGTCCTCACTTGTTGTGAAACAAGCTTCTTTGATGAGAAGTAAGAACTGCCCTTTTCTGGGTATAAGGACAGATATGTGTAGAACAGAAGCTATACTGGTGTTAGGAAACTCAAACTAGTTTGTCCTCTCTAGTTATGGCCTCACCAGCCACAGGCAGTCAGCTAAGTTTGCAATAACAATCAGTGATTTCCTCTTGATGAGCACACCTTAACGTCTGATAAGACAGCTCTGGATAACCACAAGAAAATAGTGTCACTCTTTCATCATTGTGGGTATCTTGCCAGTCTACTCGTTGGTGTGGTTCACCGATTTCACAGATAGGTAAGATTACTAACTGCCTCTTTCTCTTGGCAGCTTGCATAGTACCTTCAGATACTGCGATAGTTAGTCCTTGGGGAAGAGCTTCCAGATTGACTCCAGTTGAATTCTTCTAAGTCCTGTGTCTAATGTGCCTCAATTGTTCAATGATAGGACCTCACTTACTGGGAGGCAACCAAAGGCAATGTTAATAGCTTATTATTGGTATTATTTTTTACAGGGAAGGGAATCTCTTGTAGTCCCATAATCAAAAATTGTAGAGGAAGTTTCTCATGGGGTTTTGTCCATGGATATTTGGGGGAGCATTACAATCCTAAGTGGTATAAAAAATTTAAACTATACCTACATACATGATAAACATAAGATAACATGATTCCCTATGTATTTTCTAGTGTTATTTATTCCTCATCCCTCTCTCTCCATCTTGATTGATCTCTTTACCTTCCCCTATAAGTATATTGAATCAGGTAGCAATTAAACAGTATTTATGATCTAGTATTACAAATAAAAAAAACCTGAATAACCAGTAACTTTGAACACATTGGTATATGTAAGAAATAGATATTCAGAGAGGGTCCTCAAAACCCATGTCACATTTCTCTGCTTCTTGAAGTCCACATGGGCAGAATTAATCTGAAACAGGCAACTTAGAGATAAATCTTCATACCCAAACACAAGAGTACAAGAGATTTTAGTGCAAACAATAATATTGTCTACCAGAACAATGTAAATGGCACAGATTTAAAATAAGTTACAGAATCTGTAACATTCACAACTTGATCTTGATGAAGCTCAGGACATACTTTTATTAAGTTCAGGATACAACTACAAATTCACTAACATGTCCCAAACCAAGAACAAATGGATTGTAATTTTAAAAGAAAAGTAGTTGAGACCAGTAGTTGAAACAGATGTTGAAAATGATTAAAAAAGTGAAGTAAATACTATTTCTTTTTCAATGAGGTAAACAAATATGTTCTCATTTAAGAGAAGATAAATTAGAAGTATTATCTGAAAATAGATTATATTAAAGAAATAATGATGTAAAAATGTATAGACATTCAAAGGGCAGCTGAATTTTATATGTAGGATGATATTGAACACCTGACAGAACAAATATCAAAATAAACATGGTGAGGCATATCCTAATTAAAGCAAAGAGAAGGGAAATCATTTTTTTTTGCAATAGAAATAGAAAGGTGACATACTGTGTTATAAAAAATAGCAAAAAAATTATATTAAAAAACCTACACAAAGGAACACAAACACTTTACATTGAGTGATTAAGATGAACAATAATAAGTTCTATGTCAAGTAAAAAATAATAGAATTCAAGAATAGAGATGAAACACAATATTTCAAAACAAGGTATTAACACTTGCAGAGAGTAGGCCTCTACTATGAGAAATTTAAAAGATATTCTTCAAGTTAAAGGTAAATGATATTAAGTGAAAATTCAGTCCTTCAAAATGAACAAATGAATCAATCAATAAAAATAAATAAAAAAGAGAAATGGAAATAGGTACATGACAGTGTTTATTTCAAGGTGAATTTCCTTTAAATTCATATATAAAATGTGTTATTGTTACACTTGTGTTTTGTGGATGTGAGATGTATTTATATGCATTATTTGCAATAATTATAACACAATAAATGAATAAATGAGATGTAAATGGACCAATGTATATGAAAATATTTGCTTCTAAGTAGAATAGAAAAGCTAAAGAAGGATGTCTTAATCATTTTAGCCCAAAAATATGAAATGTAGCAAATGAAATTAACAGAAAAATTTAAATAGTATTCTAAAAATTTTTAAAGCAAAATAAACTATAAGGTGGACTAATACAAAATACAGATGTAGACAAGGTTTTAAAAGTAAAAATTGATGAGCTTACAAAGAAAACAGCACCGCTGGTTTGTCAATACTACTTATTGGAAAAGACTGTGGCTGTTCTTAGCATCATTTAAAAATGGGGGTGGGATTGAGGGAGGTGGGGGGTGGGAGACAGGGAGGGAAGGGGGATGGGGATTGGTATATAAAATGAAAAAAAAAATAAAAACAAGTAAATTAAACAATATCACTGTAGAAACATCTCTGTTCTGCTAATCAGTGTACCCTGTCTATGAAATAGCTTGCTTTTTGATGACTATAGTTTATAATGTGCTTTGAATTCTGGAAATACAGCATCCCTTCATTCATTTTGCATAATAGAAGGCATTCCATGGGCTTTCCACACCTGGTCAGACAATTCATGGCGATTGCTTAGGATCATACAAGTCCTTTATCAAAACACAGCTAATGTATCAAGATCTCATTAGATCGTCTAATGAAATATGCCTGCCAGTTTTCCTCCCATGACTGTGAAGTTTTTCAGTGATTATTGTAAAAAAACTTCACAAATGAGCACCTAAACAAATATAAATTAAACACTAACGATCAGGAAAAAATTATCATGAAATACTGTGGGATGGTCTGTATGTCAAATCTGTTGCTCTGATTGGTCAATAAATAAAACACTGATTGGCCAGTGGCCAGCAGGAAGTAGGTGGGACAAGGAGAGAGGAGAATTCTGGGAAGCAGAAGGCGGAGGCAGAGAGACAATGACACCCACCGCCATGCCCAGCAGCATGTGAAGACGCAGGTAAGCCACCAGCCACGTGGCAAGGTATAGATTTATGGAAATGGATTAATTTAAGCTATAAGAATAGTTAGCAAGAAGCCTGCCACGGTCATACAGTTTGTATGCAATATAAGTCTCTGTGTTTACTTGGTTGGGTCTGAGTGGCTGTGGGACTGGCGGGTGACAAAGATTTGTCCTGACTGTGGGCAAGGCAGGAAAACTCTAGCTACAATGAAACCTACTAGACCCTTGGTGAAGTGGGTAATACTCCACCATCTGAGACATAACTATAACAACATTCTTGAAACTGTCCCGCTATGGCTACTTCTGAAGAAAGTGCTTCATTGTAAGTGATGCATGTATGAGATGCCATCCACAATTCTCTTTCCAAAATATTACCAAGTAGGAAGCTTGGCACATACTCCCACAAAGCTGAAACTGTAATAAATATTAAGCTAGGTATTTGAAGTAAGATAAAACTCTGTAATTAAAGTGGCACACTTAGAAGCAATCATAGAATGGAATGGGCAAATTAGAATCATTTCAAACAAAAAAAGGTTCGGAAAGTCTGGGTTTTGCTGTTTTTTCAGTAGCCTTAGATGATTATACTGGCGTCTTTTGGTTCTTGTGAGAATTAAACCTTTAACACAATAACCGAATAGTGTAGGTCACTCTTTCCATTAGCTAATCTTAAAAAGAAGTGATCGCCGGGCAGTGGTGGTGCACGCCTTTAATCCCAGCACTCCGGAGGCAGAGGCAGGTGGATCTGTATGAGTTAGAGGCCAGCCTGGTCTCCATAGCGAGTTCCAGGAAAGGTGCAAAGCTACACAGAGAAACCCTGTCTCGAAAAAGAAGGAGGAGGAGGAGGAGGAAGAGGAGGAGGAGGAGAAGGAGGAGGAGGAGGAGGAGGAGGAGGAGGAGGAGGAGGAGGAGAAGAAGAAGAAGAAGAAGAAGAAGAAGAAGAAGAAGAAGAAGAAGAAGAAGAAGAAGAAGAAGAGAGCATAGCATGTGCTTTCCTCACTGTGAGGGCTATTCTTGGTTGTCAACTTGACTACATCTGGAGTGAATCCAGAAATGGAGGGCACATCAGTAAGGGATTTTTTTTTTCTTTGTTTGAAGTGGGTGAATTACTTCTAGTCGGGACCCTTGATCTGGATCTTGAGGTAGGAAGACATACTTTTAATCCAGGCTACACCTTCTGCTGGAAGTCTATAAAAGGACAAAGAGGAAGGAGGCTTTTGCTCTTTGTTTGCTTGCCCTCACCTGCTAGTCTATCCATTCTTTCTCTGGCATTGGAGCCTACTTCTCTTGGAATCCAACACTTACTGAAGACCAACTGAGATGTCCAGCCTTCTGGACTGAGCAGCTACTGGATTCTTGGACTTTCTGTTCACTGCCAGCCATTGTTGTTGGGTTAGCTGAACTGCAGTCTGTAAGTCATTCCAATAAAGTCCATTTATACATGGGAGAGAGAGAGAGAGAGAGAGAGAGAGAGAGAGAGAGAGAGAGAGAGAGAGAGAGAGAGAGAGAGAGGAGAGAGAGAGAGAGAGAGAGAGATTCATTCTATAATTTCTGTTAATCTACTGTAGATACATAAATCAAGGATGCAGTCCTTCAATGAGCTGATTTACTGAGCGAGTGTGCAAGACGCTTTTGGTCAGTGATAGATTCTTCATTTGCACCCCTCACATTGTTTTTTGCTAACTAGGATTGGGTCTCTGGGATGAATACTACCCCTGTAGTTCCAGCAGCCAAAACACCAGAGGCTCTGAGCCCAGAAAAGATTCACAGAATCCATGACCAGTTTAAGCCTTCACAATTCAACAAGAAAATCCGACTGTAATCCAGCCCTTTCAAAGTTGTAAGAGGAGATCTTGCCCTCGTTCTGCCTGAAACGATAAAGGATCAGTAAAAGCTTGCTACATAATGATAGAATTCACAATCTTCCCCTGCTTTGCTGTGATTGTGTTCACCAAAAGTGCTTTAGAACATGAATTCTTAATGAGTCAGAATCTGGCAAAGAAAGCTAGACGGTGTGAAGGAGCTTCAGTGTATACTGAGTCTATTGCATCAGTTCAGTTCCCAACCCATGGTCGCGACCCTTTCGGGGGTCACATATCAGATATTTACATTACTATTCATAACACTAGCAAAATTATGAATTAGCAGTGAAATAATGTTATGATTGAGTTCATCATACTAGGAACTGTATTAAAGGGTCACAGTTTTAGGAAGATTGAGAACCACTGCAAAAGAATCCTGACCAGTACACTCACTCAGCAATTCAATGCCAAAATGTGAAAATAAGGAAACATTGCACCACTATTCTGAATATTAAAGACATAGGATAGGTAGATGTATGTAGATACAGAGATGATACAGCTGCTTAAGATAACATGTAGATTACAATGAAATGTAGTTGGGAATGCTACAATAAATTTTTTCATCTGCTTATGATGTCACATCTCTCTCTCTCTCTCTCTCTCTCTCCCTCTCTCTCTCTCTCTGTGTGTATGTGTGTTGATGATACAATATTACACAAAAGATAAAGTTCCTTTCATTATGAATTCTGTTTTACTAAGTCTGTAATCATATAAAATGTAAATTTCAGGCCAAGAAAACTGTAATTCTAAAAAAAAAAAACAAATCAAAATACCATTTAATCCTGAAATTAGGATAGTTTTTCTGTGGTGATGCAGATCCTGAATGCTGTGTCTGGGAGTGAATAACTTTTGTAGGCAGAAGGAGAAAGACTCAGAGTTTCTCACAGAAATATGTGGTATTATTTTGTTAAATGCAGCAAACAGATTGAATAGTTACAAGACAGCAGAGAATTGATAGCCCTAGAAGAAATATATCAATCATAATTCATCATAGAACACAGCAGAAAGTTTTGGTCAAAGACACTGCTTATCTAACATATACTTTTTATTACTTCTTTATTTTTTTGAGATCACAATGTAACTACATCACTTCTCTTTTCTTTCTTCCCTCCAAATTCTTTCTCCTGACATTCTTTCAAATTCATTACCTCTTCTTTCATTAATTGTTGTTACATGCATATATGTATTTGCACATACAGATACATGCCTAAATATAACCTTTTCAGTCTGTATGTGACTTGTATATAGGATTTTGATGGATTGTTGAAACTTGTGGTATAAAATTTACGAATTGTTTAGATATGGAACTACTAAAATAGTACTGGAAGAGACGTTGGCTTTCACTCCAGTAGAAACAGGGTTGTGAATGTATTTTGGATGTACTATGTTTGCTCAGTCCACAGGGTCTTCCCATCTTCCCATTAATTTACTCTTGAGGTTCAGTCAGACGTGGGATTCTGCCTTTGAGTGGATGGGTAAAGGTTGATATCATTTAAACAGAAGACTGATGCTGTGGAGAGGAGCATGTTTTAAATGGTAAAAATAGAGAGTTAAAATCTTTCCATATCAAGCTTGAAATGTGGTTGTTTTCCAAGTGAATTCGCCACATCAAATAATGGATTTCTCAATTTTCAATTTAAGACAGAGGTCAGGGATGGTTACCCACAGTGGAATTCATTAGTGCTGAGACAGTGTTTTGTTTCATAAGCCACAAGAGGCTAACAGTGGAATAAGTAAAAAATTTAACAAGGACAGGAGGAGCTCACATACCCAGCACTCAGGTTCTATAAACATTTATCATTTCGAAAGATACAAAAAATAGAAGTTGTGACCTCTTTTGTTTAAAACTGCTTTGAACCTGAGGCCTCAAGCATGATAAGAAGGAAATTATGAGAGTGTGCCTTTAAAAATATAATGAAATATGTATTTTTAGAGACAGTAATACGTTCTAATGAAGGCAAATGAATATTCAATAAAATGAGAGGTTATAAATTAACAGTCAAATTTAGCTACATAGATGTACTTGGTAATCTGGATAAAATTATTTTCAAAAAGTTTCCAGGGGAAACAATCATTCTCAGTGAAGTAACCCAGACACAAATGACAAACATACGTTTTATTTCATTTGTGTAACGCCTTAAACATATATGCTAATGTATCATTCTATAAACGTATAAGAGCTGGGTCACAACAATTTTAAATTGTCATACCACATAAAATTAATGCTGATATTTGTAGTTTTATTTTTAAAGATATATTTTATTTTTAATTATTGTAACTCTGTGTTGGTACAGGTGTTCCCAGAAATCAAAGCCGCTGGATGCAAGAACTCTCAATACATGTAATTGTGAGTGGCACAGTGTGGGTGTGGAGAACTGAACTCAGGCCCTCTATAAGAAGATAGGCTTATAAACATTGATCTGTCTTTCAAGTCCCTATTTATGGCTTGAAAATAAAAGTATTAGGTATCCTGAAATCAAACCTATATGAGATATGTCATGTTTTTCTCATAAATCTAATTAAATTACAATGGCATGTAATCAGATCAATTATTATTCTCAATGAACAGATAGACTATTTCTAAAAACTCACCTAACTTATAAGTTGTGCATATAATCAATGATGATTTCCATGATGAACAATTCAATTATTTCCATGGAATATTATGTGCATCTTTCTTCTTAGAAAATAAGATAAGGAATTCAGGAGTGACATGGAATGGAGATGTAAGCAATGATCCAAATGAATGGACAATTACACTGCTTTAGAAACTTAGACATATCATTTGCTATAAGTAAGCTTCAATTATCTCTCTCTCTAAACAGTGCTAATGTTAACTGAAGTCAATACTTTTAGAGAATACAAATTTCACAGAACAAACAGTAAGGTTTACCAATACCAAGTGCACTAAAAAACAAGCAAAAGTAAGATGTGGAAAATCTAGCGCCTATTAATATGGTAAAAATAAATAAGTGCTGGGCTTATTGGTGACAACTTGTTGCTATGTTATGTCTATGTGTAATTATTTATTACTAAGTGTTTACCTGAATTGCTGTCAAATTAGACAGTAGTAATTTCCACTGAAATATGAAGGATACAAAATACCTCTATCATCATGGTATTAAATGAAAGCTAATGAGAAAAATACAAATGCACACACAGGGAAATAAAAAATAGCAAGGTATGCTTAACAAATTGAGGCAAAATATCAAAGTTTAAAAGACTGACATGTAAACAACTGAAAAATCACAACCCTCATACCATTTATTCTGGACATATAAATAGAACATAGGATAGGTTAAATAATGACTAAAAGTAGTCTTGTCATTGATATTATTGGTTCCACAGAACTATAATCCTTATTACTTCCCAGTTTTAGGGTTCATGATTCAGAATGGCATATTGATTAGTTAAATCACTGCTTCCTAAGTCCTTGACCTATAGGATCAACCACCTTTTCATGCATAAACCTGTCAAATTAGCCTAGTCAGAATAATAAACCCAAAGCTATTCCCTATTCCAGGAGAGATGAAGAGATTAATGCCATACTTAAAAATCTAAAGAGCTTATAATTTGCCGTACAACCATATCATCTTTCAGTCTTTCACTGTGGAAGCTACGTGTATATTTTTAAATGACTCTAAGGTCAACTAGATGGCAGAATTGTCACCATTTCACATGTTGTATTGTTGTTAGATACAACTAACAAATACTCCAGCTACTTTGTGGTTACTCTCTGTGTCTTAGTCTATACTATATAGTACCCGAAGAGATCATAAATATCTAGTTGCCCCATAGAACTACACTCTGGTCCATTACATTGCTGACATCATGATAATCTAGAAAGGTAATTGTGAGACACTTCATGTGGAAGCAAGTATGCTAATAATCTGCATGCCAGGAGGTAGGAAAGAAACTTGACAAGATACATACTGTTTCTAATTTCATCTTAATATCCAAGGTTCTGATAGCTATAAATACTGTACGAAAAATTCTTATTTCTAACTAATATATATATATATTATATAAATATATACATATATATATATATATAATTATTTATGTCATCCTTTCCTGCAGACAGGAAAATATGATGCTTGATGATATTGACAATATTCTGTAGTTAACACATTCCTTTGACTAGCATATTTGCTAACATAGAAACTTGCCATGTGTCCTGATGTTTTGAACAACAAAAGACTCTGCAATAGGTCCACTCTAATCTCATTTAGTTTTCAATCACTTTCCTAGAGAGGCATCTGGAAGTTGGGGCTTGAAGTTTGAATTTGGAAGGAAGCAATTCAGTCCATAATATGAGTGTGAGGAGTAAGAAAGCTCGAGAATTCTGTACCTACAACCTAAGTCAAACTCTGAGGCAGAAACAGAACATTAGCCCTGAGTAGGCACAAATCGATTTTATCTGTTAATTTTAAGCATATGATTATATTTTAATTGATCCCAGAAAGATAAAATGGAACGTGATATATGCTGTCATCTTCGTTTCTTGTGTATTTTTCACTTCTTTTTTTATATCACTACTTTATTTATTTGTGGGCACACAGAAAGTCTTTCATAGGAAATAAAAGTTAATTTTCTCTGATGAATTCTGAGTCTCCTCATTCACTGAATATTTACATATGGTGAGTGGTAAACAGTTGTCTGTTCCTAAATCAACCAAAATATGTCAATCATGTTGGCCTCTTCATCCTCATTCTTTTAAAACCCATAAACATTTTTGTGAAGATTATTTAATGCGTATTTCAATAACAATTGATCTAGTGCCTTCAAAGAACTAAATTATACAATGTTCACAAATGGCAGAGATGTATGTATTATGTTTGTACATCCATCTTTCCTGACTGCAATGCTTTTAGATCCTAAATGACAGAAAGCTAAGAAATAATAAAATATATTACATAAAACATATATCATGTGTCAGTTTCAAAGACAATAAATATAAAATATAAAATACATAAACTTGTTGGATTTAAGTCTACATATTTTTAACATGAAATGATCAACATGTTTTCTTCCTCATGTGACATTCTGAAGGAGACACAAAAGCAGCCTCAATGAAGTCATTGCTTTTCTTGATGGACTACTATGTAAAAGAGATTTATTGTTCTGAATACCAAGAAGGATAATGAGATGAGAAACAAGAGTAAACAGAGAAAATTGCAGATGAGATTGCTACAAAGGTAGAGTTCTGTAGAAGGGAAACTGTATATAACAATCATGAGACTGTTAGGCACAAAAGATTAAAGCAAGATGAAGGTCAGACAAAGAATGTCCCTGTCGCTTAGTCACTGATGGGTATAGCAAAGAGAATTCTCTTGGCAATGAGAATTGAACTTCATCAAACAGATACTAGTAAATATAAAAACAAAGAAACAAAAAGAAATGTAATTCTATAAAACAGAAATTTTGAAAGAAAAGATGAAAAAGTCTACAAATCACCTAAAAGAAATTAAATGTTTGAAGACTTCAGGATTTATAAATGGTTACTGTACTGGAAAGGGTGATAGAAACTTATTCTGTCTGGGAAAAGAGAAATGGGCCATTCAATACATGAAAAAGAAAATTCATCACACAGAAAATAAGAGGGAATTATATTTTGAGGATAAGCAAAGAGATCAGGTTTTCATCACAGCAGGAATATTTGAGTGACATCCATTTTCCCTGAGAAAAATGAGACCAGTTAATCAATGGAGAGTTTGGATCCAGCTGCTGTCTGCTTCTTTGGTGGTGGCATGAAATAGGCAAGTAATTGGGTATAACTTGAGTTAGGATTTTGCAGATGACTCTGGCAGAGGGAGAAATAATAGGATCAGGGTGTTTACAACTGAGCAATTATAGATTGAACCATGGAATCTTTGCTAAAAAAAAAATAGAGAAATAAAGACAGAAATAAGGGCCCAATGGCTAGAATTTTAACTTTTTGCCAGCAGTATACATGCTGCATAAAATTAGCTAGAAGCTCTGTGTTAATACACATGTGCAGAGTAGAATATTACATGTTGGCCAAATAAATAGAGAATAGCATTGAATAAAATTCATTTTATATATTGCTCATTTGCATAGCAAGAAAAATGACATTTGAATAAAAATTGCCTCAAATAACATTTGCACAGAATTCCAACCTTTCTAATTCATGTTATGTTTAAGCTGCAACCATTAGTGACGTGTGTTTTTCTTCAGTGTTTGACTTTTGAGCTATACCATTGATGGTGTTGCAAATAAGCTGCAGCGTTATTGTGAAAGCCTCACCTAGTTTTTCTTCATGGCATTCTATTCAATGGCCTCAAAATTTTTATTAATTAAGAGGAAAGCCTTGGTAGACTGTGGGTGAAATGAGGAATATGAATATTTGGAGGTTTATCTAATCTGATTTGTGGAACCTGTCCATTGTTTTAAGTACTATAAAATATGTATGCATAGAGAGCTGTTTAGTACTTCAAAACATGTCACATATCTCAGGCTTTACATTAATTTTAAAGATTTCTATTTAATAAATGTTAGCTAAAACAACACGAACTTCATTCATATTATAGTGCTTTATTTTATGTTTGCATGAGTTACTGTTGCTCATTTTCAGTGTCATTACCTTTAGATGAAGTCTCTCACAGAGTTAGAAGTCTTCTTAAGCACTACTGCCTGGGCTAGCTCTTGGGATGGGCCTTCACTAACCTACACCAGGGGTTACAGACTGCAACATCCAGGCCTGGCTTTCTATTTGGATGTTGAAAATTCAAGCTCAGGTCTTCATGCTTGCAGAAAATGCTCTCTTCACCCACCAAGCCATCTCTCTAGTCCCCAAAATGAATATTTGAAGATAATATGCTGTAAACATAAATTAAATAGTTATGAGTGACTTAGTTAACTTTTAAAATTTAATTAAAAAATTTAAACCATTTTGACTTTGAAATCCTAAGTATTGCAATTTAAGCTAGTTTACTATGGTTCCATTATTACTTAAATCTATTTTACTTAATTTCTGAAATACAAGTATTATATATGAAGTAAGATACACAATTTAGCCGGGTGGTGGTGGCACATGCCTTTAATCCCAGCCCGTGGGAGGCACAGGCAGGCAGATCTCTGTTAATTCGAGGCCAGCCTGGTCTACAGAGTGAGTTCCAGGACAGGCGAAAAACTCTGTCTCGAAAAACAAAACAAGAAAATAAACAAACAAAAAAAAATAGAAAGAAACGAAAAGAAAAAAAATACACAATTGAACCAAAGAGTAAGAGAAAGCAAAAGAAAGAGTCTCATGCTTTAGGCTATTTGCATACAATGCTTATCTCCTAAGTGTCCCCTTAATTCCCAAAGCTCTTTTCTACACAAATGACGAAGGCATAGTGAGGTAATCATGGTGTTGTGATTGTGTACTGATATGCTTGAATAAAATGAACTGTGTAAATTAGCTAGTTCTTTCTTGAGTTGTGGTTTTAGATTTAATGGACATTTAGCAAAAATGAAAGAAATATTAGGATTTATGCATTAAGGAAACTATTGGGATGTATACTACATGGAAATATGACTAATGTATTAAAAATCAGCATGAAAAGTACTACGTAGGATCACATATATATTCCTGTTCATGTGTGTGCATTTGGAAGCCTCAAAAAAAGCACAAATCGAAAGTCTCAAAATAGTCTTATGTTATTGCCACTTATAGATTTATTGTGGTTCTATTCAAAAGAAAACATTTTCTCATCTTCTGATCCATAGATGTTATACACAGGAAACAATATGTGTGTGGGCATGTGTGTATATGCATGCTCAAGCGTGTGCAGTTGGAAGCCCAAAGAAAACCAAGTTGTCATTATTCAGGCATCATCCACATACTTTTCTGTTTGTTTTTATTTTTTGACACAGAGTTTCTCATTGGTCTGTAATTTATGTGTCAGCTAAGCTGTTTGGCCAGTGAGCACCAGAAATCTACCAGTCTCTGCCTCCTCAGCACTGGTGTTTCAACTGCATACAAACAAGTATGCTTATTTGTTATTTTTCACTATGGTTGTGAAGCTGAGAATTCAGGTCCCAGAACTTGCATGACAACTTTATCAAGTAAACCATCTCCCTGAAACGCAGACAATAATTTCTTAAGATAGATTTCTATTTTCCTTTATATGTCTATGTGTGCACCTGTGTACATGTATGTGTGTGTGGGTGTTTTGTGGGTGCTCATGGAGGCTAGAAGAGGGAATTGGGTCCCAAAGCACTTGAGTTACCCATGGTATAGTGTCACCTGGTATGAGTACTGAAAATTGAACACATAGCCTCTGGAAGAACAAAACATACTCTTAAACACTGAATCTAGACAATGGATTTTTTTTATTTCATAATTTCCACGCAAAATTAATCTGATTAAATATATAGTGTGATAGATTTGTAATTATCAATAGAGTCTTGTTACTACTATCACATTCAAAATGTACACACAACTGATTTAACTTTCCTAAATATTTCTTTTTTATTTTTTCCTTATTTTATTTTATATACCAACCAGTATCCACTCCCTCCTCTCCCCCCCACCCGTTCCCTTCTCCCCACCTCCCTTCTTTTCCCCTCCCATCCACTTCTCCTCTGTCTCCATTCAGATGGGGTAAGGTCTTCCTGGGGAATCAACAAAGCATGGTATATCAAGTTGCAGCAGGACCAAACTCCACCCCCCACCCCTGCATCAAAGCTAAACAAGGTATCCCACCATAGAGAATAGGTTTCAAGGAGTCAGCTCGTGCATCAGGGACAGGCCTTGGTCCACTACATTAATTCTGTCACACTGAGATACACCTCAATTTATATATGTACATGATTTCTCATTTAACTTTATAATGCATACAGCTGACGAGAGAAAAAAATTTCAATGAATTCAAAGGTCTATATTCTGAACACATAACTCTTTTCAGATACGGGGAGTGATTTGTCATGGAGCTGTCAATACTGTCAGTCTTCAATGATGCTAAAGAATGCAAGGACCATTATGTCACATGTTCTGAGATTTAGTAATCATTTAAAAACTAAAATTCCCCATATTTAATGTATATTAGCTGAAACACATTTAATTGGCTCTAATTTCATTTTGCCATTTAGTTATCTTAAGTGGTTGTGTTACATATAAGTATATATAGATACATACAGAAATATATAGAGACATATACAAGGATATACATATATAATATACATACATAGAAATGGTATGAAATGCAACTAAAATATATCATCTCCATAAAATTTAATAGTTATAAAAGTATCTAATTGAGTGTAATGCCACAATGCACATCTTATGCAAACTCCCCAGACTGTGTCAACTCCACAAGTTTAGGATATAACCTGTAACAGACTGTTTATATTTCAACTGTCAATGACAAGTTTGAAGAGCCGCAGGCTATCCACACCTCTAATCTACTGGAAACCCCACTAGATATATAATACATAGCCTGAATGGCAGAACTCAGAGACCTGTTGGATATTTATGACTTTGTTGAATTTAAAGCACACAAGCTTGAGTTACACAGAAGGAAGTCCAGCAGTACACTGAAGAAAGAGATCAATGCCATCCGTGAAGTCAGTTAGAATAAAGTACCAAGCTTTAGGTCTGAGTAGGAGTTAGCATAACAGATTAGAATGTATGCTAAATCCAGAACAGAATGGTGTATGCTTCACACACAAGCTGTTTCTGTAGACTTTCAATACCTTGACTTATGATATATGTTTTAGAAAAGTGTAAGAGTCCCAAAATGTCACCTCAAGTGGTACACAGGTACAAAATCAGGACACATCTTTAGACAGTTCTGTGTAAAACAAGAGGTGGACTGAAGTAAAACAAGTGTCTTCAGGTCCTCTGGCTGCAGAGCTTCTGCAAAAATTTCAAGTTTTATAATCAAAATATTTCTACCTCTACAGACAGGGCAGAGAAGTCCATGACCCAGTCATGTCTTTTATTAACTCATGTGCAACTATAGGCTTCTTTGAGAAAGAAGTAGAGTGCACATCCAACTTGTGAGTGTGGTATAGGTAAAAAAAAAAACCAAAAAACAAAAACAAAAAAACCCCAATCATGTCTTTTATTAATTCATGTGCAACTATCGGCTTCTATTGAGAAAGAAATTGAGTACACATCCAACTTGTGAATGTGGTATAGGTAAAAAATCAAAAGAAACGTGTGTCTCAGTAAGATAAAGGAATGATGTGTTTATAGTGCTATAAACTTGTTATACAAATGCTATTTAATTTATTAAATACTTATGGAATGCTAGATGCAATACCTAAGATTTTCATGTAGATGGCATCAATTCATATGTGAAAACTAGAAGGTAGAGGTGAATGTGTGTTTGTAACTAGATAAGCTAAGGATCATAAAGATTAAGCAACATCACAATGTCCCAATGTTTAAATAAAAGGAAAACTGTTCAATACAATCCTTGGTGTGTCTGTATTCAATGCATTTTCAATTATTCATTGCTGTTACCCATGGCTGGTTATGCATGGCTGAAAGAGAAGATTTTTAACAAATGATGGTGTTTATAGCTTTTAGGAAATAGAAAATAGTGAAACTGTAAAATAGAGCATTGATGTTACAAAAGATTAATCATTAGTAATGGTGGAAAAACTATCACAATGTTAAGAATGATGTTGAGAATGAAAAGAAAATCATGTCTTGGGTGCAATAAAAGTAGATGAAGTTTGTTTTTGATTATCTTAGTATTTTCATGGTAAGAAAGGCATTACATAGTTCAAAAATGAGCAAAATACACCAGTGGAAAGCATGTGAAAAGTAATGAAGTGTGCTTCTATGTGCTAATGTTACAGAAGTGAGATTTGATGAAAAGTACCCAGAGGAACTGCCACTTGCCATTGAAGTTACATAGAGGCTACATATACAAACTGGCAGAAATATTTAGCTTAGTATCACTCAGTTTGGTTAAATCCTAAAGTTTATAATTGTTACTGTCATGATTGCTAAAATGATTGCTAGTCTTAATTTCCTCAAATAGTAGCATGTTGTTTTATACTTTTTATTTCATTATTTTATTTTTTCAGATTACAATATAATTACATAATTTTCCATTTCCCTTTCATCCTGCCAAATCTTCCAACATACCTTACCTTAACTTCTTTCAAATCATGACATCTATTTTCATTAATTATTGTTACATGAGTCCAGTCTAAAAGGATTCATCTGCAAAACGGCTCTGGCACCTGAGGCTCAGGACATTATGGTAGAGAGGAAAGAAAGATTACAAGAGCCAGAAAATCAGAGTGTTTGCTGAGACATCATGTCTATTAGTAATGTCAGGAAAAAAAAATCGAACATTGCTAAATTAGTAATGTTAGCAAGTTATTCATATGACACATACAAATTTTGTTCAAATAATTTTACAAGACTAAGTTTTAAAGGTAATTCAGCATAAAATCAAGAAATATTCTAAAAATATACTGGAAAAACACTTCAAATCTTACCAAGAGAAAGATCCACTGGTGTGATTTCTATGCTCCTTTCTTAGTCAGTAAACTTCCCTGAACATGCTCCTTGCACAGTAGGAATATTCATTCTCTTTCTCCATCTTTCATTTGCTGGCTTATAGTGGAAACATGTTGCCCTGGCTGTTATTGATTGTGTTTTTCTGCTAGCCTCTAAGCATTAAGGTTTGGGATGATTGCAATTCTGGGTGCTGATATATGATCTTGTCTTTGTTGGGTTTGTGTTTTCTTCCTTGATTTTGTTGCCCTCTCAGGTTTTAGGATTGTGTAGTTGTGGTGGGTTTCCTGGGAAGGAGTGCTTCTGAGATCCTATCCAGGATTCAAAGTAGAATGTGTTTCTACTTATTGCCAGCTGATACTAACTATTAGAGATGGCCAAGATGCATGGGTTGGTTATTAGTTGAGAAGTCCCATAGGAGAAAGGAAAGCTTGTTGATCCACCAGGTTCTGTATAGGGCCCAGGGAGCAAAGAAGAAGGAAGAGGAAGAGGAGGAGGAGGAAAGAAGAAAGAAGGAGGAGAAGACAAAGAAGATCAGGCTACAGCAGTTGGTCTGCTACAAAGCTGGGGATAAGACTGGGTGATTGGAATTGAGGGATATGAGGGAGATTAATGATAGCTGTCTTCATTAGGGTTCTATTGCTGAAAGAGATACCATGATCATGGCAACTTATATAAAAGAAAATATTTAATGGGATGGCTTATAGTTTCAGAGGTTTAGTCCATTATCATCATAATGGGATATGGCAGCATGCAAGCAGACATAGCCTATGTCTTAATCAACAAGCAACAGGAAGTGAACTGTCTCACTAGGTATAGCTTGAGCATAGGAGACCTACCTCAGAGCCCACCTCCACAATATCACACTTCCTCCAACAAGGAACCTTTCATTAGTGCCACTCCTTTTGGGGGCCACTTTCTTTCAAACCACCACAATAACCTACTTAGTTCTGTGGCTAGTGAGGCTTGTGGGTTTCCAGGGAATGACTGTGGAAGTTGGCACCTGAGACAAAGAGATGAGGTGATAAAGGAAGGCTGTAGGAGAAGATCTGCCTCAATTATTTATTTGTTCTTCAATCAATTCATTTTATATTTTTGTACAGTTTTTAATTCTATATCTTTCCTCCTTTCTATTCTTCCATCCAGGCCTTCCCTGTCCACCCACTTAAACTCTTTTAATGTCCCATCTTCACTCTAAAATTGATTATATTTATTTTGACTATATTCACATTGATTACATTAATTATATATTATCTTTTGTTATACTACTATTCCACAATAAGCTTATGTATACAGAAATATATAAATACAACCTGTTGAGTCCTTTTTACTGTTTGCATGTATAAGGTTCCAGGGCTGACCATTCTGGGAATGGCTAATTCTCCCTCCATCAGCAGTCATTAGATGACAGCCATTCTTTGTCTAAGAGTGGAGCCCTATGATATTTTTCCCCTTAGTCACTAATATTTCTATTGATATTGTCACTGCTCAGATCTTTTTATAGAGCTATTTATATAAATAAGATGGGGAATGATGAAATCCAGAACACTAGTGTTACTATCACTTAAAACAGTCTGTGTATTTCAGTAATTAAGTATGCTGACCTACACAACCTATTTAAAGTAAGGTGCATAATCTAAAATGTATTGATTATGGTGATATGCAGGAAAAATTATATCCTTTCCAAGAAAATATGTGGAGCTAAGGAAAAAAGTAATGTAAACTATTTTATTTTATTACATCATTCTAGCCACTGGAAGAAGCATTGATTTCAAGCACGTACTTACTAGCAGGATAGAAGATAGAATTTAAAGCCACAAGAAAAACAACATGGAGAAAATAAGAACCTGAGAATACCTGAGATCAACACAGACAACCCCGGCTGCATCAAGGCTACAGACCCAGACATGACCCTTGGCAGCAGCCCTGGCCTGGATATCATCATGGCCCCAGGTGACAAGCAGGCTACCCACATCAGCTGGTCACTCACTGCCCTTGACTCTTCAGATCTGCCTCTCTCCCCATCATATGAACCTTTTCTGTCTCTCTCTCTCCATTTCTCCACCATTTACTTGCTCACCATAGTGATGCCCAGGGCAAGTGTCTTGGGGCAGAGTTTTAGCTGTCTGCCATGTACCCAGGGCCTCTGTTACACAGTGGTGTGGGTAAAGGCAGAAAAGTTGGAGCGCTTATTCTGCCTCCCAGGCTGCTGCACTGGGCCTTGCATCTCACCTGGGCAGCACAATAGAGCTGACCCTGGTGATGGGGTCTCAGGTGATCTGGCCATGTGAACGTGCATGAGAGATCTGGCCTCATCCCTCATCTGCCACATGGTGGAGTGAGCAAGGAAGAGCTGCCCTTCCTCATTCAGGAGGGTGGGAGGCTGACCCTGCCCCTCATCAGCAACAGCTCTTTGGAGAATGGGCCCTGCACCTCACCATGGCAACACAGTAGAGCTAACCCTGTGAGCTGGGGTGCAGGTGAGTTAGCCCAGAGATCATAAGAACAGAGAGCTGATTCTGCCCTCCCTTTTCTGCCATTCGGCAGCACGGGCGAGGGAAGGACACCCACTCTACCCCATGCCCCCCATGGCAGGCAGGAGAGCTGGCTTCGAGGACACTGGAGTGGCAGAAGTGGCCCTGCACCTCACCAACTGCAGCAGAGTGGACTGTGCACTGAGCCTGGGCAATAGAGCTGGCCCTGCTGGTGTGGGTGTCATGAGCTGAAGGCAAGAGAGCTAGCTGCTGGGTGAGCTACCCGGGGTGATGCTGGAGAGCTTGCCCTGATGGTGTTCAGAAGGGAAAAATGGCAGGTTAATCAACCCTGCTACCACGCAGACCCAGAACCAGGGCCATGAGCTGGCCCAGCCCAACATCTAGCTCATCTATGAACTGCTTGAGCATGTGAAGGGGCCAGACCTGCAGGTCCAAAGCTGCAGGATCTCCATGACACAAGGCAACCACTGGATAGCCTCAGAAGTCCCAGTGAAGGTCCAATATTGGAGATGTAGCAGAAGCCAGACCTCAAACCCGACCAATAACCCATTGCAATGAACACTCACAAGTAAAGTTGTATGGACAAAAGGATATACAGTAGGGCTCACTGTGTCACACTACAGCTTCCACGTAGAATGTTAGATTATTTGTTTTTGATTTTCTTATTTGTTTTTCCTTTAATTTTTATTTTATTTTCGGGGCAGGGAGGGTTGCAAGGGCAGAGGGCAGATATAAAGGGACAGGGAGATGAATGGGATTGGTATGAATGATATGAAACTCACAAAAAAATCAATAAAAAGAATTTTTTAATTAAAAAAAGAATATGGGAGAATATGCTTTTAAAAACTAAGAAAGATTATGTGAAAATTACATGGAAAAGAGTATGAAATTAAAGTAGAAAATTTAAAACAAAATATACCCCCAAATTCTAACAGTTCACTAATTTATTATGATTCTATAGGATGATTCTCATACACATGAATATTTAATATTCACATTTGTATTTCCATAGCTTATAAAATTAACAATAGAACATAACATATTGAATACCAACAGTAGAATTTATAAGTAAACAGCTGTTTCTGATATTTTCCTCAGGTATTTATTTTTTAAAGGATAATCAGTTCCCTAATATGATGAGAAATTTCTAGAATTCATCAGCATAGTCCTTCATATGAAGACATTTGGGAAATTTCAATTGAAAGTATATCCTCTACATAACGTTATATTGGAAATTTCTTTCCTAAGATTTAGAAAGAAGCAGTGACTGTCGGTCTAAGGCTTTTCATTGCTGTGAAGAGACACTATGACCATGGCAACTCTTATAAGGAAAACATTTAATTGGGGTATTGCACTTACAGTTTCAGAAGATCAGTCCATTATCATCATAGCAGGGAGCATGGCAGCATGCAGGCAGATGTGGTGCTGGAGGAATAGCTGAGAGTCTTACATCTTGCAGGCAACAGGAAGTTGACTAACATTCACACTGTGGGAAGCCAGAGCAAAAGAGAACTCAAAACCCACCTCCACAGTGACACACTACCTCCAACAAGGCCACACCTTCTAATAATGCCACTCCTTTTTGTGGACAATTTTCTTTCAAAGCACTACATTGTCTTGTTGTTTGTTTGTTTTTCTTTATTAAGAAAAATTTTATTCATTTTACCTACCAACCACAGATTCCCCCTCTCATCCCTCCTCCTGCCTCCCCAGCCTTCCCTGCCAACTCAGCCTTCATTCCCTCCTCCAAAAAGGTAAGGCTTCCCATGGGGAGTCAGCAAAGCCTAGTACATTCAGTTGAGGCAGGGCCAAGGCCCCCTCTCCCACATCAAGGCTATGCATGGTGTCTCACCACAGGTAATGGGCTCATGCACCAGAGATAGATCCTTATTCCACTGCCAGGGGCCCCTTAAACAGACCAAGCTACACAACTATCTTGCTTATTCAGAGGGTCTAGTCCAGGCCCCTGCAGCTTTAGGCTCTACAGCTGTTAGACTAAAGTTCCTGAGTTCCCACTAGCTTGGTTCAGTTGTCTCTGTAGGTTTCCCCATCATGATCTTGATGCCCCTAGGTCATAGAATCCCTCTTCCCTCTCTTGGACTGGACTTCTGGAGCTTGGCCTGGTGCTTGGCTGTGGATCTCTGCATTCACCCAACCCGTCATCATAGAGCACTACAATGTCTTAAGCCAGTCTAAGTAAGTACATTTGCATTGTTATTTGAATAATTTGGAATTTGGGACCACACGACATCTGTGGAAAGGTCATTTTCACTATGGTGGTGTAGCTAGAGTTTTCCTGCCTTGCCCACAGTCAGGACAAATCTCTGTCACCCGCCAGTCCCATAGCTGCTCAGACCCAACCAAGTAAACACAGAGACTTATATTGCTTACAAACTGTATGGCTGTGGCAGGCTTCTTGCTAACTGTTCTTATATCTTAAATTAATCCATTTCTATAAATCTATACCTTGCCACGAGGCTCATGGCTTCCGGGCATCTTTATATGCTGCTTGTCCTGGCAGTGGCTGGCAGTGTCTCCTTCTGCTTCCCTGTTCTCTCTTTTCTCCTCTCTGTTAGTCCCGCCTATACTTCCTGCCTAGCCACGGGCCAATCAGTGTTTTATTTATTGACCAATCAGAGCAATACATTTGTCATACAGAACATCCCACAGCATGGTGGCTTTTGAATATTCTGTGTATGCCTCTTAGAAGCAAGGCTGAACAATGGAGAGGAAAAAATCACCAGTATTGTTGAAATGATTTACATATATATATATATATATATATATATATATATATATATATATATAAACAATATACACAATTTTTAAAAGGTTAATGCCCATTGGAAGAGAGGGGGTCATAGGAAACAATCAATACTAAACAAACAAAACAAAGACAAAGACAAAAATTAAAAACCTTCAGGCAATCCAGATGTGAAATTAACTCTGTAACAATGAATAATTGTGGCTAATGTGTTTGAGAAATAAGAGGTATAATTGACAAAGAGTAAAAATTACAGCAATCTAGTATCTGCTGCTACTGTGTCACCAGAGGTTTGCTTAGGAAAGACTAACATCAGAGTGCTTTATGTTATGGAGGGATCTGAAGCATGTGGCTTCAGGTGTAAGTGTTCCAGAGTGGTTCATGGGAAACCCAGGTCACAGAGACTGCCTTCCATTTCTTAGCATACAGGTATCTAGTCATTGCTATGCACTTCATGATGTGTCACATTCTGAAAGTCAGGAAAGGAGGACTGTGACTTTGCCAGAAAGATTGATTAGATGTACATAGTAATAAAATCATGTCAGTGACAGCCCATCACTTTACTATATCCTGTGGTTCAGATAAAGTCACAGATCTAACCCACAGTCAAGGTGAACAGATGATACATATATCAGAGGGTGCAATTGGACATTTGTCTCCGTCTTCCATACAAGTGACATATAAGTCATATCATTTAACATAAATTGGGTTTATGTTGCTTGTAATATGGGTTTAATATGCTTGTAATAGACGTGCTATAGTATAATACAAGGAGAGAAAAAACTAGAAACATGGAAATAAACACACTGATCTGGTGACCTGCCCTTTCCTTTTCTCCATGGTAAAAGCTGCATATGCAATAGATTCACCATGTGTCAGGTAGACTCCATGGGATACTTAAATTCAGCTAACTCCAGAAAGCATTACGCATTATAGGAAACTTGGTTCAGGATTCTTCATACAGGAACCTGGCCAAGTGAAGTTTAAATATATTTGTATGTAGCAAACATCAATAGGAACTTACACTGAGATTCCATTCATTGGCCTCTTTGAATTACCGCATTATAGCTTTTGAAATGAAAGGAAAATTTCACTTCGTAAAATTAAATTGTAGGAAGAAAAGAACCTGCCTGATATCCCTCCTGTTGTTATAATCAAGAAATCAGTATCTCTTATTGAAACTTTGTTTCAAAAGAAGTAGACCTATACTTGAACATAGTATTGCTTTTAATATTCAAAGCATAGATCTTTCAAAAGGCCTACTTGTAGTTCAGAGTCACTAAGTCATGAATGCCTGATGTCTTACATGTATGGTCACTTCTCTTGTCTTATTTATTAGTAGCAAAGCCCCCTTAGTCATGAACTAAATTGATTACTGATTTTGTTTCAGGGTTCTAAAGTCCAAACTCGTCTGTCCACAACAAAAGACACAGAAAACAAGAAAATAATAAGTTATCCTTTCACTAATGATACGTATATTTTGACAGAGAATACTTATTTCTAATTTAGAAACCTAACTAAGTGAAACCTGTAAATATTTTTTTCTATTTACCATCATTATAGAAAATTATCTGAGATAGTAAAGGCATTTTTGTAATTGATACTTAATGTGCCATCCAAGTTGTAGGTTGTATATTGTTCTTCCAGCACTTTGTTAAATTCATTGAGGCAAAGACGATGAGGAAAATGCAAGAATTCTTCATTGGAGGAGGTTGGTAGAATCCAAGACTCTGATCCCTTGGTCTCTACCAATTGATAATTACTACTTCATGAACTCAAATACCCATCCTCAGTATTCATCTTTTCATATTTTCTTAGGGATCTAAGTTTTGAAATATGGTGGTGGTAGAGGATAGTTCTACTGCATTACCCTAAGAATGTTTACAGAGTTACTCATCAAATTGCATACAGTTAAATCTGCATTTGTGCTTTGCTTTACTTGGTTTAGATTATCTTGAAAGTTCATTCTAAGATACAGTCAGAAAACAAAAATGGCATCCTTTCTCTCCAATTCTTTTTATTTCCCATAGCTACAAACTAGATAATAACTCAAGACATAGCATTAAACAATGATGAAAGGCATAGGGTAAGTCAAACTTCTACAGATGATAAGAGTCCTTATTATATAATAAGGGTCATTATTATAAAATAATAAGGTTATTGTTTTACAGAATAAATACTGAAAGTGGCGACCTTTGCATTCTGATACCAATCCACTAGTACAGTGTTTTTCAACCTTCCAAATGCTCTGAACCTTTAATACAGCTCCTTATGTTATGGTGACCCCCTAACCATAAAATTAATTTCTTTGCTGTTTCATAACTGTAATTTTGCTACTGCTGTTAATCTTAATGTAAATCTCTGAAATGAATGATATGGGATATGCAACGCCTGTGCAAGGGTTGCTTGATTCCAAAGGGATCATGACCCATAGGTTGAGAACTAGCAGATGTACTTTTGCCTTTCCAAATGAAAATCAAAGGTAGACAAACCTCTTCATGTGCTCTCTTGCGGCAGCTTTCATAACTCTTAGTGTATGACAGTAGTGAGCAGCAGCAGCAGGGTTGGTGGTGCAGAATGTGACATTCTCTAGTGTTACAGCTCTCACACAGGCCTTATGTGTCAGGGCACAGCTTTAAAGTGTCCCGGCCTATTGATGTCCTAAGGCACTCGGACCTTCAGATCGTCAAGAGTTAAAGTCCTTATGTCGAACTAGCAAGTTGGACTTCATTAGGCCAGTAGCAAAAGCTTGTATTGCAGCTTTCGGGATCTCTAAATCTTGAGGTTCTGCAGGTTTTGGAACTGACTAGGTCATAAGTCTGATGTCTTGTCAGAAGTTCTAGAGGAGACGGCTCTCTGGGACTCATCCAGACACCATAGCCTGCAGTTTCCCTTCTCTGGCTGTTTTCAGCCTTCCATCTAGCCTCATCATCAGCCCCCCCGGACTCTATTTCTCAGATTGCTCAGCTGCTCTTTGGATATCAAGCAGATGACTGACCTGTTATATTTGTAACTTCCTCTTCACACCTTGCTTTTTGAAACAGTGTCCTTCACTGAAACTTGAGCTTGCTGGTTGGCCTCACTGACTTGCTTGCAGACAAATTCTGGGATCCTCCTCTGTTTCATAGTCCTAGGATGATAGGCACACCAAGCATTTTATCAAAGGAGTCATCTTCATAGCTCCTGGCTTATTGTTGCAAGTAAACTAGGCCAGAAAGATAGACAGACACATCTGTTTCATTCCCAATGTCAGTATTTATTGAATGACAATAAATTCACAAGTTCCAGCTATTTCAATGATAGCAGTTTGTTGTGTGATCCTGATACCTTGATAATCTGGCTAAGGTTCCTTTATTCCAACTTCAATTATTGATATTTACTTTCCTACCATACACCACATTACACTCAGTAAACATGTCTATGTGCGTGTGTGTGTGTGTGTGTGTGTGTGTGTGTGTGTTTTGCCAAGTGAACATCAAGTTACAGAGGATGCAGCAGAAACTATATTGATAGGATGATGACCCAGATGAGTGTGTAGAGAAAGATGTGGCTGGAGCTGCTGGAGTCGGGGTTTCAGTGCGAAGATGCAGTGTTCTACAGTGAGACGAAGCTTAGTAAGTTGGGAGCTGGAAACAGCAGGCAAGCCCATGTGAGTGAACAAGTGGATGGGCAGGCAGATAAGAAAGCTGTGTCAACAGCTGGAAACTTAGTCAAATTGAAGCTCCAAAGATAATAAGTCCTCTGCTTGTTACTCTTTGACACATATATAAAGTATCACATGATGGCTTGACATGGGGACATCACAGTGTTAAGTATCTATTACTTTATGATGTTATAGTCAGCAGGTTTACATCCTTTCTTTTGTCTTGCACCCTTGATAAGTTCTGGTGCCTTTTTTTCCTGATATGATTTTAGCACACCAATGTCCTTCCACACTTTTGATCCACACCAATAAATTTACAAGGCAGCTATATTTATACTCCTAGGAATAAGTTACTTATTAATTATGCTGATCAGGTGATGAACAACACATGGTGCAGTTTCTGGTTCACCCAGGATCTACAGTCACCCTTCTCTCTCCAAATGGACTCAGAAGCTGCTTGTTGAATGGAGTCTGAAAGAGTAAGACACAGCCAAATAAACTACTGCTTTGTATAATATGAAATGACTTAGAACAGGTCATAGCCAAACCTCAGCAATTGTTTATTGAACTTATCACTCCACTTTTCTTCTGCCCTGCCTTCCCCTGATAAGAATTCTCCCACATATCCGAGAACTCACTTCTAAAATCACCTAGTCCTATTTTTGTTTATTTTGTGGCCAGTTGGATTTTTTCATTGGTAATTTTATCCTTTACTTTCCATGTATCATAAAGAATATATAAATTTGTATTATTCTGTGAGACTTATTTTTTATTAACATGATATTCCCCAGTTCCGTTCATTTTTCTTGTAATCATTAATTGTTGTTTTTAACATGAGCAATTTTGTGATGGGAGTGGGGCACTTAAATCTCCCACTACTATCACATTGGGACCTGTTTCCTCATCTATGTACAAAGTGCTTGCCTTATAAAGTGATTATTCTATTATTAGGCACATACTGATTTATAAATCATTATATCTTTTCAATGCAATGAAGCCATAATTATGAAATAATCTTATTTTTGTCTAGTTCTCTCTTTCTCTAAATGCTGTTCCTGTAGATTTTCAGATTCCATTTGTTTGGAATACCATTGTTCATTTTTTCATTGTCTTTACTGGTCAGGTGACTTGTTTTGTAGGCAGTCTGATGTTAGGATCTTCATCCATTCAGCCAATACATCTATTGTTACTAGAAAATTAAGGCATTTACATCAGAAACATGTTAGACATGTTTGCACTAGACAGTTTATTTCTGGGCTTTCTTAAACTGTGTACTCCAAATGCAGGTTGAAATTGGGTGACTCTTCTCCTTCTGTCATCAGTAATACCACCATGGTTTGAGAGGGAATTTCTAAAGCAAGGTCAGATTCCCTGGACTAAGATGCTTAAAGGAATGAGTGATGACATTGTGCAGCATAGTTTCTCTCTGCCTTTGTAGATGACATACCACTGGAGCAAGGTTATGACAAAGTAACATTCCTGAACAATTCTTGGGCTTTTATTTGCTAGGAGAAATTTTTGAAAAGCCACAAGATATGAGTCATACTGTTGTTATTGGTTTAAATAAGAAATTGATGTGTAGAAAACTTTAATGAGTCAGGCACCCGGGACTCATGTAGGTATAGTGGGCTGGATGGGCAGTTCTAGGGATCCAGCCAGTTTTGCCATCTCAGTGACGACAACAACCCACCATGCCTTACACAACACAATGTCCAGTTTTTCACATGGTTTCTGGGAATTGAACTCAGGTCCTCCTACGTGCACTGCAAACATTGTGTCAATTACTTCCCCTGCTCTGAGACTATTTTTCTTAATTTTATATAGGCCTCAAAGTTAACACATGAATTACACGTATATAGAAATGTGCTAAACAAAAATAGAACAGAATAGAAAGAATAGAACGGAAGGAAAGAATTTCACTAGTTGAGATCCACAATGATTAAATATTGTGTCTGATTCAAGCTGTTTTCTCTTAAACTCCGAGGCTTTGTTTTGTCAATGTGAATTTGAAAGCCCCATTCACACATATTTGTGTGTTCACACATACACACATCCCATACATTTTTTAGCGCTGATCTGGTACCCAAACTGAAGCTCCTTTCAAAACCAGTGAATCACTATGTGGCAGGTTAATGCCTCTGCTCTGCCACTGCTGCTGCGCCAGGATGATGGATGATGTAATGTGCAGGCCTCCAACTGAAAAAGCCGTGGAGCCTTCCTGCGAATTTAGGTGTTGATGAAAGATGAGCTCCTGCGAAAAGGAACATATGTTGTTCATGAAACCTCCAGAGGAACTATTAAAAATGCACTACTCATTTTTAAGAGAGGCTTAATTACTGTGTAGACAGCATACAGCAGTATTCCTGTAATCTTCCTGTTGCAGTACTGCTGTGAGTGATTGGGATGTGAGGTATTCAGTATGTGATTTCAGAAAACTGCAAGTCAAAAGGGATAACGGCCTCGTTAATGTGTCATCAATAAGCCTCTGCTGAGGCTTGTCATTGTGAAGGCTGCGCTGTGTCATACTGCTCTTGGACAGCTGAGAGTGCTACAGATACAGGTGGGAGTGCCTACCCTTACTACTTTTTTTTCTAAAAGATTATATATATATATGAATCACCAGTGATTCAGTTTATTTTTATATTGTTACCATCAAATAAAAGTTCATACAAATTGTATAGATAAGATTTTGCCTGATGTTCAGAATTACCTATTTCAGTAAACAATGTCAGTCAGCTGTAGCCGAGATATAATGATTCTGTGGGGTTACTTTTATACCACTAGTTTTCCCTGAAATGCAACGAAAGAGCCCATCTATTCTTATTAGTGGAAATTGGGTTGGAGGAGTTAATTAGCTGTAGGGAAACAACCCCATAATTAGTAGTAAATTAACAGCAGATAAAATAAGAATGGTAATATTTCTCTGCCTCTAAACCAAGATAAGTTTTAGGAAACAATTGAATCACATATTGCATATAAAATTACTTCCACAGATATAAAGATAAAATTTTCAATGATGACCTCCACTTATCCTTGTAGTATATTGCACTCAATCTTTGAATCTAATCATTCTATGAATTTAGGCAACAAATACTAGCTTAGTTTTCCAGTGTCTACTTGAATTTGCATGTAGTACCATGTGATTTGCTCATCTGTGCTTTAGTCTTGACCTGTCTTTAAACCTGATAGTCAGTAAAAGGATACTGAAAACTCTAAGTGCTCTGCTTGCCTCTCATGTTTGCGATTTGCTACCTGACTCATTTTTATCTTCATCCTGTGTTATGTTATGGAAACCAGGGGGATGTGCATTATAGTTTAGAGGCTGTTGTGAGATGGTTCCAAGATTGGATTCCTTTGTGATCACAATATGAAGAAAACCAGTGAAAAGATTCCAGTGTTAGGAAATATGGTCACTATTTCTGCAGTTTAGTTTCACATCAGTTTGAGAATCTGCTGCACTGGATACTTCCAGTGTAGCTGGTCTTCCCTGAGAACGCTGACGAATCTGGAGGAGTAACTCAGACTTGCTTTAATTTATGAGGAAAAGTGGACGGGCTGCTACAATAAATCCTGTCCTTTCTGGACTGCCTGAGGAACTGTTTTTGCCTGTTCTGAAACAGAATGTCTGTCCAAACCTTAGTGAGTGTTTCCCTTATAAGTTCATTGTATGACTTTGGGCTGGGAAGCTTTCAAATGTAAATATTTCTTTCAACATTAAGAACATGAGCTTTTACTAGTCCTTTGTATTGTCTGATATTGATTTTTTTTTTTAGCTCTTAAGATGAGAATATATTTGGACAAGGAAAAGAGAAAGATAAGAAACTGAACCACAGTGGTGTTGCTTAGAAGTACCCAAGCACTCATTATGGATGGGGCGGGGAGGTAGGGAATAAAAAACTACAAGACATAAGAAAAACCAAAAGCCCTTCCTCTTTTTTCATTTTTTATTAATTATTTTTTTTTCATTTATTTTTCATCCCCACCACAGTTTCCCTTCCCTCCTCTCCTCCCGTTCCCTCCCCCTACTTTCCCTCTACTGACCCATCCACTCCTCTGTTTCTGTTCAGAAAGGGGCAGGCCTCCCATGGGTGTCAACAAAGTATGACATATCAAGTTGAGACAGGACTAAGTTCCTCCCATTGTATTAAGGCTGAGTGAGACAACCCAATATGAGGAATAGGTTTCCAAAAGCCAGCTCAAGAGTTAGGGACAGGCCTTGATCCCACTGCTAGGAGTCGCACCAAGCTGTGCAACTGTCACACATATGTAAAGGGCCTAGGTTGGTTCCATACAGGTTCCTGTCAGTCAGAAAAGGACCATCCCTTAATGACTGTGCATAAGGATAACCCACTTTGGGTCCTATAAAACAGAGTCACAGGAACATCCGAGACAGGCTAGAATCCTCGTGTAAAGAGAGTACATGTAGCTAACATTTTTAGGCATTGTGGAAATATGCTAGACATATTTAGTTGCTCTCATATAAAAATATAATGTGAAATTTGGAATGAGTGCTCAATATTTTCTTTAATTCAACAACTTATGTGTATGGTTAAGATATTAAAAGACCCATATAATAGAGTTGTTTTGTGTTTCATTATGCAATATACACATCACAGGAGGATGAAAACAAAGAGCACAGTTGTTCTTTTAGAAGACCCTGCATCCATGTACATACTGGCAGCACTGAGTGGACCCAGTGAGCTTTTAAGGAATTCCATACCATCTAAAAGAAATATATATATTTTCAATTATTTAGTCAATGGAGATACAAATATTGTACATTTAAAGTTTAAACATAAATGCATATAACATAATGATTATTAATATATGATTTGGGACCTGTTTAAAAAAAGCCTTATGACCAATTTTTGTTTTTTATTCCATTGTGTTGCTAGAACTAAAATTTAAAACATATGGTGTCATGACTCATATGGTTTACAGAAGCAGAACTACTTCCTCTACAAATTTTAAATTCCTTTCATTCACAGCACTATTGATAAATAAAGCACAAAATAGCTAGAAAAGCCACCTTTTAGCTTGTGGGAAGTAATTGGTATCTTGTATGAGAAGAGGGTTTATTCAAAACTTGTTTCTCATGAACTTGTCACTGATACATAATAATTTCTAATGCAAGAAACTCTTTGCTTTCTCTTCTTGATAGGGGAAGAACATGAAGTCTATACTACTACATGAGTAGCTTTTATGTTTATAAGTGCTTTGGTTTTCTATGTAAAATGTGAACCCAATTCTAGTTTCTCAAGAGAATTGAAAAGTCTCTGTTAAAATGTGTATAAAAATGTATATTAAAAAAACTTTAAATTGTTTGTTTTGACTGGCAAAACAGAATACCACAACACTTCAACACCACAAATGTACATTTTCAGAATTTGAGAGGCTGAAATCCCCTAATCTGGCAAGGTATTTCATTCTGGCTTCCAGATATCTACCTTCTTGCTGTGTCTAAACATGGTTGTTCTGCCGTACATAATAATGAGTGGTGGATTGGAGGAGTGGGGAAAAGAGAGATAGATAGAAGGAAACGTTCTGGTGCCTCTTCTGAAGATCCTATAATTTGAAAGATTGGAATTGAGCTTCAAAATATATATTTTAGATCCAATGACTGAGGGAACTGGATGCAGAGATCCACAGCCAGGCCCCAGGTGGAACTCCAGGAGTCTAATTGGCTAGAAAGAGGAGGGTTTATATTAGCGAGAATTGTTGAAACCAAGTTGGATAAAGCACAGGGACAAATAGCCAAACGAATGGAAACACATGAACTATGAACCAATAGCTGAGGAACCCCCAACTGGATCAGGCTCTCTGAATAAGTGAGACAGTTGATTAGCTTGATCTGTTTGAGAGGCACCCAGGCAGTGGGACTGGGTCCTGTACTCAGTGCATGAGCTGGCTGTTTGAAACCTGGGGCTTATACAGGGACACTTGGCTCAGCCTGGAAGGAGGGGACTGGACCTGCCTGGACTGAATCTACCAGGTTGAACTCAATCTTCAGGGGAATCTTTCCCCTGGAGGAGATGGGAATGAGAGGTGGGCTGGGGGGAAAGCGGGGGTGGGGGGTGGGAGGGGGGAATCCATGGCTGACATGTAAAATTAAATTAAATTATAAAATATTATATTGTATATATTATATATATATATATATATATATATTAGGATGACAATTTCATTATCAATTCCTTGATCTACTGAGATTTCTGTCCCCCTTGCATAGAAAGTGCATTTATACCATATCAATAAGCCTCCACCTGGAGCAAAAGTGATAATTGAGATAAAATTCTTCCTGAGAAAGAAAGAACACCCTAAATTTTGTACAGAGAACTAGAAGTTTCTGTGACTTGAGGGCCTGAGCCAGGGACTGCAGCGGGTAGGCATTTTCATTTCTGAAAGGAGAAAGTGTTGGAAGGGTGAAAGTAGACATGGATTCATGGTGAGTTCTAAGCCTATCAAGATAAATTATAACGAGTCTGTAGAAGAATCCTCTGTGTAATATTGGCTTTCCAGCTCCACTTGGGTGACAATATCACCTTAGCAGATCGTCAGGATATCCCTGTCTTCATAGCTGTTTGTGGCAGCTATGAAGATACTTAGGCAGTGTCTGTGATGGTTTCCTGGCCTGTTGTAGCCAAGAACACCTAGTTCTATAAAAGCAAAGAGGAAGCAGCCTTGCCCCTTCAGTAGCTACAGTGACCACTGACTCATTGTTGAGGTTATCCTTCCTTTTCCTTAACAGACGATGTGTGTTCCCTGCATCCTGTCCTATTTCCTGTTTAATTTAGTCCAGGGTAGCAGTGCTTTGGCTGATATAATACCATTCCTATTCTGCCCCTTGCTGAGGAGAATTCCTCATTTGTGGTTGATAGGCTAGTCTGCATATAAAATATCTGTCCAGCATCAGTTTTATCAGTTTCTTTAAAATGTCACAGACTACATGATTATGGAAAATGTTTCATTTTGTCAAATGCATAGATTGATAATTCTAGAATGTTTGTGTTCTTTTTCCTTTTTTAAAGTTGCTATACTTTAGCATTTGATTTATTTTGGAAAAAGAAGAAGAGGAGGAGCAGGAGGAAGAAGAAATGCTTTGAACATAATCCTGACTGCTTCACAAATCTACATAAAAGCACAAATGTTGCAAAATTACATCAAAATAATGGGTAAATGCAGGCTATGGCTGGTCAATTAGAGGGATAATTTTTAGTTTTTTAGCTTTAATTCTCAGATTGTTTTGATAATAGTTGAAGATTTTAAATTCTGCTCTCAAATATATAATGGAAATAAATTACTTGTTATAATACAAAATTACATTTTTTGAAAACAAATACTTCTACCTAAAAAATATAAACAGTTCAAAAATGTTTTCTTAACATATGGTACCCTGACTATGAGGCACATGGCACTATAAATACAATCAAGGAAATTTCTCCTAACTCTTACCTTGTAACCAATCAAGAGAATGTATTTTTTTTTTTTTTTGGCAATAATGCTATGTATCCAGAGATCACTGTCTATCTATTTATTTTTGGTCAAACAATATCTTTATTATTCTTCTCTTCTATTGCACTGCAAACTATAGCCCAGGCACTCATCCCATGCTAAACTTAAAAATATTTTCTCAAGACATGTGATATTGTTTCTTGCAAGTTTTTCCTCACACAAGGTACTATAACAAAATTCATTACACTTCTTTTTTTAATAAATATTTTATAAATAATTTAATTTTACATATCAGCCATGGATTCCCCTGTCCTCCCTCCTCGCACCCCCAGCCTTCCCCCCCAATCTACCCCTCATTTCCACCTCCTCCAAGGCAAGGTCTCCCCTGGGGAGTCCGCCCAGCCTGGTAGACTCTGTGGAGGCAGGTCCAGTCCCCTCCTCCCTGCACCAAGGCTGAGCAAAACTTAACTTTCCTACCGTTTCCAATGAACTGCTCTTTACTTTCATGCCAAGACTTGCCAGAGTTTTTTATACACACATGGATTTACTAGAAATCCATTCAAAGTCCTAAAATTCTTCTAGAATTGTCCTAAAAAATAATACACCCTTTACTTACCTCTTAATCCTGATGTCATATCTTTATTGCTTTAGATATAGGTTATAATGACACCACACTCCCCAGTACCAAACTCAAAATAAGTCCATTTATTTGGATATAGCCAATACCAGCAATGATGGGACTTAGTTGAAAAGGAATATATTTTTCCATCTTTATTCCAAAACATTTAGTCTCCAAAATTTACACCATAACAGTACTCAAGACATTCCCACAACTTACCAATGTGAGCTCAGATGGTAGCCACAAATAACTTAAAAACAATTTTTTCTCAGTAATTTGATTCTTATATAGGCAACTCTTGGCAGAAACTAATTAGTAAGCAAATCTTAAGTTCAATTTTAATAGTGAATTAGTGTGGCAGTATTATAAATATAAATGGAGTTCTTGTAAGATGTGAATACAGTCTAGGGTTTTACAAAGTATGTTTTTCAAAATAATCTTAAAATTAAATAAATTTACATAATTTCCCTACAATTGTATGCTTAATATTTTAATTGTTAATTTCACCAAATAAATTTTAGACATATTTCTCCTAGAAATAAATTTCATGTCAAGAATGTGATTTTATGTTCATAAATTGCATATTCTATCAAAATAAAATTTTAAAATACTTGAAATTAAAAAGCTCTGTGTTTATATTAGTCAGAATATGACAGTAAGATCAAGTCCCCCGTAATTTGAAATACAGAAAAAAATTCATATGGGGAATAATCAAGTAGTACTTGTGGTTATCTTCTGAAAGAGATAAAAGAGGACCCTAATGTATACAGAAATAGTAAAAGTAGAAAACAATTAGAAAGTCGGTGAACAAAGTCAGAAACAAGATGTTAGCTTCCCACTGGCACTGTGATTCAGATTTCACTGGAGAGGGCATGGCTCCAAATAAACACATAGTATGCTATTAAATAGAAATCCTCCCAAAGCCTCGTTCATCGCCCATGCCTGTTAGCTTGAATGTCCCTGTGGGGAACTAAACATTCACATCTGCATACAAATAGGATGACCCTTTAACAAAGATGCCAAAAAAACAGAAGCACATGAGTAAGTCACAGTCCTTTATTCTTTCTATTATTTTATAGAACTTTTTCAATCACCTTTATGGATAAAGCATATTATTAGACCAGCTGCTGAAAGGTAACTGTACGTAAACAAGTTAATAAATAAAACAGTTTCTGTTCATCCTTACAGGTTTATAATGTAACTTTCCTCTACAACTGTAGTTTATAATAACATGGCACCTGGTCCTCTGGGTAGTTGATGAATATTTCACTGGGTTAAGTGTCATGGACTGTTGACAAGTTCGTGTTTTTACATTCTTTTCCATACAAGTGGGAAGATTGTATTTAACACATTTAACCTTTATATTGGAATCTATTAGACAATTCTCAGAACCAAGAAGTTACACGTTTGTTCCATATAGTATATAATCTAATATCTACTTGTAGTTCACTTTTCTGGCTACCATAAAGTAACAGAGCGTTGGTAAGAAAACCATCAGAAAAATACATTCAGTTTATGCTCTGTTTATTAATGTTTATGTTTTAGTTCTCTTGTTTTTCAACCTTTCATGTCACATAATAAGCACTAAGCCAGGAATCACATATTATTTACTTACAGGTCTTCTGATGGCCTGCTGCAACTATTTCTTAAAACACCCCCTAGAAACATCTTAACCCTGCTTATAAAATAGATTTGGCTAAACTAGAATCAATTAGACAACTACAGCATGTCCACTATATACCAAAGATCATAGCTTCAAAGATCTATCAGATCATGCATCCTTTCTATGCTCTTATGCACCAACAATGAAGAAATTATATGAGAAAAACATTTATACTAAAGCAACAATGGTTTAACTGAAGTATTAATGAGTAAGAACAGTGCAATCACTGGCCGTTTCTCTTTGATGTAAAAGAGAATTCAGTAGTTGGATTTAAACTCATCCTATCTTGGGTGTACCTGATCTTGTCTATCTAGGAAGCTAATTTGAGGGAGTCATGGTTACTATTAGCATGTGATATATAATGACTGAATGAAAAAAAAGGAAAGTAGATTCTTTGCTCTCAATTTTTCCACAGGGCTACTGAGCAAACACAACTCTGTGGTAAGACTGTAAAAATACACTGTTCTTGCTTCACAAACTATTGGCCTTTACTGTTATTGACTTACAGCAAAATTGCATTTACCACTTCGCTAGTCACATCCCTAACACTTAGACTGTGCTAATTTACTATTTAAAGAGAACCAAACCTACAGTAGAGCTGCACTGAGCATAGCACCCTAATTAAGGTTTCAATAACTCAATTGTCATTTTGCTAAATCAATCTATTGTTCATAATTGCAAAACTGTCTAGTTAATGGGGAATTGATAATTGATTACCAATTCTGAATCTTTTAAGCTTTGGTGGTTCTAGCTAGCTCTATAATTTTTTTTCAGTGATCTATGTTTACTTACAGAGATGTTTTTAGTTTCCTCTTTAACAATGAGAACTGATCACATGAACTTTTCTTGCAAAATATAATGCTTTCCTCTGGATCAAATTACTAATAAAATTACCTGGTCACTATATATTGCACCTTGGAAAAAGTCTGGCCCATCAATCTGACAGGAAGTAAATTTGTATAGAACAAATATTTATTCTTTTGCACCTGTATTCTCCTTTTATTGATGGAAATGTAATTATGCTTGTTCAATAAAACGTATTTTTTCAATGAAAACCTATAATTTAGCACCAGAGTATATAACATTTAAAAAACTGAGACTTTTCTTTTAATCTATTGAGTAGATTTTGGAGGTAATAATTCCAAGAAGGAACATTTAGATCAGGCTAGATGGCAAGTTACAAAACACAGTTGCAATATTTGGTAAGTTTTCCTAAAGAGAAGTTTCCATTTGGTAGGAAGTTCTTTGTATGTTACCTGTCTGTTGCCCCATTTAATTACTGTCATATGTTCTTTATTCTGAGGTTAAGACCTGATTCTCTTTGTCTGGGTAACCTTTTAAAATTTTGATGTTATTGGTCTTGGTGTAATTATTTAGCCAGACCAAGATTATTTTATTGTAGTCATTTTGACTGTTATAGCCCCAACCAAGGAGATAATACTAAAGTCACCATTCAAACTACTCTACCCTTTGGATTCTGGTGTAACAATCACATGCAAACTTTAGATTCTTGACACCCATTTCTGCTATTAGACAAAACTCAAATTTTCCTTCTTATGATACCAAAAAGATCCACAATAAAGCTTTTAGAAGACACAAATACGTATTTTAATGTTTTCTTTTTTACATGGAATGATGGATTATATTTGATAATATAAATTCACTTTCTTAAGATGTTTTCTCATCTATTGTGAGAAATTATGTTTTATATTTCACTCTCAGTGTTTATGGGCTACACGTGAGTTCAAGCTTCAAACAAACAAATAAAATAATTAATCCAAATTTCCATGTTATAATACCTGGTGTATTGACTCCTGGGCCACTGGCAGTGTCAATCAATACTCTTAATGTTACCTAGTTTAAGTTTGAATTCCTTCATATTCACCTAGTTATGTACATAGTCTTTACATACATTTACCAGGTTAGTACCACTGTTAAGTGCTGCCCAATCCATACTACCCAAGAAACATTTCATCTTGTATGATCTATTCTGTAATTGCCTGAATTTGGACTGTAGTTAAAAGAAAAGAAGAAAGTAGAAGTGTGTGGAAGCAGGAAACCTGATAATATTGCAGTCCTTGCAAAGAAACATCATTGCACAAATTATTCATAGGGTCTTTATGCAATTTTGAACAGGCTTATAATGCATGGAAGAAGGTCCTGCTTAAACTTGTAAGAGAAACTACTGATATGCAACTTATTAGAACCAGATTTATTTTTTATGAATAACCTATGGGATTTTCAGGGTAACATTATTTTCCAGCTGCTGTCCAAATACACACATTAATGACATGATCAAGCAATTAGTTCGACAGAATTGAAATTTAGCCACTTCCAGTCTACAAAATGCACCTGGATTTGAACATAAAAATAAAACAAAATAAAAATACATACAACAACGTAAAAAGAGTATTTTTTAGCAAAGCTATTGGAAGATGGATTTCAATCCATGCTGAGTTTTTCAATCAACTATTCTTCATTCTATCATTTGCAATAATTGAGTCACTATACTAGACACACATTTCCATAGCAAAGGTCACATTCAGCGGGTAACTCATTTAATTATATGTAAAAGTTTGATAGTTATTAACAAAAAAAATAAAATTTGATAGTATTTGTTCTTGGGCAGCTCTTGTTACAAGTTATGTCCATTGGTAACTTATTTGTCTCTTTAATTTGACTGTAATTTTTATTTAACAATGAGTAAATTAAAGCACTAACCAGTTAAATAACTGCTTCATAGTACACAGACAATAAATGGATAATCTGTTAATTGTTTTAACCTTCAGAATCTATCACCTGCCTCTCTAGTGGCCACTCCATGGTCTGCTCCTGGTAGGTTGTAGTATACCCTTAGTTTCAATCACTCACAATACTTTCTGACATAAATTTTGTTTTCAGATAAGCTTTTGTTCCCTCAAAAGAAACAAAACTCAGTAACAGCTTCTTTGGACTTAGAAATAAATTGTTAGAAAGGTAACTCTAACCCTGGTTTCTAAGAGACATGTCAAAAACCAACCTATTTAAATGTTTCCCAGCACTGATATAATAATGAAAGCACATTTGCTCTGTCGGCAGGATAAACTTCAGAGTGTGTTGCCACTACTGAGTGTGTTAACACACAGTGCTTCTGCAGATTCCGTACCCAGGATCCAAACACATTTCACAGTACACACACATACAAAGTTGAAAGTGTTTCAAACCCAGGCTGCCCCCTCTCCCTACACATCTACTTTTTCTGGGTTCTACTGTCCATATTGTATTTTTATTTCTTATTTCAAGTTTTTGAATTAGTTGTACCTTAAGATTTCTTTTCTATTTTATTTTAAATGGATGTTTTTCATAAAATATATTCTGAGTATGGCTCCCCCATAATATTCCCAATTCTTCCCCTTCCTTCCAGATTCATACCCTTTCAGTCTCGTGTTAGAAAATAAATAGACACTCACTCATAAGTGGATACTAAATGGGAGGGAATGGATGACCGGACTGCAACCCACAACTCCAGAGAGGCTAGCTAACAGGGAAAGACCCTAGGAGGGACACGTGGATGACCCTGTGAAGAAGAAGTGGATGAGATCTACATAAGTGGGCTGGGTGTGGGGAGGTGGCAGAGGGCAAGGTGTGGGGGATGAGAACATAGGGAAATGGGAGGGTCAAGCTGGAACAGGGACAGAGTGGGAGGTCAGGAAGGAAAGATATCATGATAGATGAGGACATAATAGGAATAGGAAGAGGCAGGATGCTGAGGAGGCTCTCAGGAATCCGCAAGGTTGACCCCATCTTGGTCTGCTGGCAGTGGTCCAGAGGGTGCCTGGACCATTCTACTCTGGTGACCAGCCTAGCAAATAACCTAGCTGTCATCATAGATCCTTTGTCCAGTGACAGATGGAGGCAGATACAGAGATCCACGACCAGGCACTAGGCTGAGTTCCAGGAATCCAATTGATGAGAGAGAGGAGAGATACTGCAGGCGAGGGACATCGACATTATGATGGGAGGACATGCAGAGATGACCGGCCACACTAGTGGAAACCAATGAACTGTGGACTGGTGGCTGTGGAGGCCCCATGGAACTGGACTGGGCCCTCTGGGTATGGAAGACCGATGTTTGGCTCAAACTGTTTGGGGAGCACCCAGGCAGGAAGATGGGGATCTGTCCCTGGAGCATGGGCAGGCTTCTGGGAATCTGGTGCCCGTCGTGCAACACCTTGAACAGCCTAGGTGCAGTGATAAGGGGCTTGGACCTGCCTAGGCTCAATGAGCTGGGCTCTGCTGACTCCCCATGGGAGACCTCAATTTGAGGGATGTGGGGATGCGGAGTGGCTTGGGAAAGAGGGCTGGGGATGGGAGGAGGGAGGTTCTTTGGATATCATGAGGAGTGAGTAGAAAATTTCTTAATAAGGCAAAAGAAGAAAATAGAGAATAATAAAATAAGACAAGATAAAAAAATCAGGATGGGCATGGGAACAGGAGAGATCAGGTTTTGGGGAAAATGGGGGGGAGAGAATACCAGGAACGACTACTGGAATTAGGGGCATCTCTGGGATGGCTAGAAACCTAGTGTAATGGAAATTCCCTGGAATCTATGAGGATGACCCTATTTAAGACTCCTAGCAATGGGTTATATGAAGCCTGAACAGATCATCACCTGTAACCAGGTAAGAGTTCCAAGGAAGAGATTACAACCTCAATCTAGCCACATAACATCTGACCAACAATTCTCCTGGCCTAAAAGGTATGCTGAGACAAAGGTGGCATAGAACTTACGCTAATAGCCAACAAATGACTGGTCTGACTTGAGACCCAAACTATAGGAGAGAGCCTACCCTGACACTGCCTGGATAGCCCAGAAACCTAAGAAAGAACCAAACATGACAGGCAAAAAAGAAAAAAGAATAAGTCAATGAAATGATTCCTAATAATATTCTGCTATACATATATATCATTGCCTAGCCGAACTGTCATCAGAGAGGCTAAATGCAGCATCAGCTGGAACAGATGCAGAGACACCCAGCCAAATATTAGGCAGACCTCAGGGGAATTCTGTGAAAGAAGGGGAGGAAGGATTATGGGAGCTAGAGGGGCAAATGGTACCAGGAGAAAACCAACTGAATCAAATAAGCAGGGCTCTTAGGGACTCACAGAGACTGAACTGCCAATCAGGGAACTTGAATGAGATTGACCTAGGCTCTCTGCACATATGTTACAGCTGTGTAGCTTGGTATTTTTGTGGGAATCATAACCGAGGAAACAGGGTGTAGCATGAATCTTAAAAGGTCTTAATATAAACAAACCCAGAGCCAGATATTGGGGTGAGCACTGGAAGATCAGAAAAGCAGAATAAGCCACAGCTTCCTCACCTTGCCAATTCCTCAGCTGATCCTGTTTCCTCAGACTGGAAGCCTCTGAGTCCTCATCCAGAATGAATCTCAGCTGAACTGCTGCTAAAAGCCTAAAAGCTTAACCAGCTCTAGTCCTGGTTTTCACACCTTATATACCTTTCTGCTTTTTGCCCACACTTCCTGGGATTAAAGGCATGTGTCACCATGCCCGGCTGTTTCCAGTGTGGCTTTGAACTCACAGAGATCCAGATGAATCTCTGCCTCTGGAATGCTAGGATTAAAAATGTGTGTGCTACCATTTTCTGGCCTCTGTATCTAGTGGCTGTTCTGTTCCCTGACACCAGATAAGTTTATTAGGGTACACAATATTTTGGGGAACACAATATCACCACAGCAGGGGGTGTCTCTGACTCTGTTACCTGCTTTTGGGACCCTTCCCTCCTACAGGGTTGCATCATCTAGCTCTAATAGGAGAGGAGGTGCCTAGTCTTACTGTGACTTCATGCCATGGTTGGCTGATATCCATGGGAGGCTGATATCCATGGGAGGTCTGCATTTTTCTGAAGAGAAAGGAGGAGTGGATGCGAGGGTGGAAGAGGAGAGGTTGAGGTGAGGGGACTGAGAGGAGAGGAGGGAGGAGAAGCTATTATCAGGCTGGAAAACATGAATTAATTATAGAAATATAAAAATTAAAATTAAAGGAAGTAAGAATAGGCCAAAACAACAAAACAAACAGCAACAACAAAGATAAAAAATTGCAAGAATTCATACAGATGCAGAGATACATGTTTGCACACACCAGAATCCCATAAAAACACAAAACCAGGATCCATTTTATATATATACATGCAAAGGTCCTATAGTGTTAAAAATAAAGTGCTCAGACAATATATATGAGAAAAAAAAAACCTATAAAGATACCATTGAGTTCATTTTCTGTTGGTCATCTACAGCTGGAAATTTGGCCTACCCTTAGAGCTGTTTGTATATTCAATGAGATGCCCTTGGAGAAGACTAATTTTTTCATTTACAAGTGGCTGTCAATTGGAGATCACTTTGGGGTTAGGGATGGGGTCTTGTGTCCACATCTCTTATTCTAGGACCCCATCTGGTGCAGACCTGTGCAAGCCCTGTTGCATGCTGCTATAGTCTCTGGGAATCTATATGTGTGTCACACATGGACTACCCAGAAATCCTTGATTCCTTGGTGTCCTCCATCTTCTCTGACTCTTACAGTCTGTCATCTCCTCTTCCACAGAGTTACCTGAGCCCTGAGGGGAAGGATTTGACAGACACATACTGTTTAGGGCTGAGTGTTCCAAGATCTCCCACTCTCTGAACATTGGCTGTGGGTCTCTATTTTTTCCCCTATCTATTGCAGGAGGAAGCTTCTCTGATGATGACTGATCAAAGCACTGATAGATCAATGTATCAGAATGTCATTAGAAGTCATCTTATTTCCCTGTTCCTTTAGCAGAACAATAGTAATTGGTTTTCCCCTATGTTCCTAGTCTATCTAGTATCAAGTTATTGACAACTCAAGCAGCATTAAAATTGGGTTCCATCTAAAGGAGTGGGTTTTAAATCCAATCAGATATTGATTGGTTACTCCCATAACCTTAAGTTTATACATGTGTCTATTGGAAGAGAGGGAGGAATATGTATCTGAGAAACGTAGGTTTTATGGTATGATTGTCTTTCAGTAAGACTGATAAACTGTTTAATTCTTGAAACACAGCATACAAGTTCAGGTGCTTATGTAATCAGAAAAAAAAAGAGGGGAGTAACAAAACATTCTTCACAATGAACTAAACTTACGTTGCTGACATTTTCATGTGTCCCTTGCCAATGGCTTTATACAGAAGAAATGCCTGGCCAAATTGCACACTCAGTCAATATGGGGATTAAAATTCTTGTGAGATAGGACTTCACACCAGTCAGAATGGATATTATAAGAAATCAGAAAACAAATTCTGGCAAGGATGAGTACAAGGAACTATTCACTGTTGGTGGAAGTGCAAACTAGTACAGCAATTCTTGAAAACTATATGGAGTTTCCTCAAAAAATTAAAATAATCCTAGAACTTCCATATGAACATGCTATATCACTCCTGAACATATCACTAAAGGACCACACATTAGATCATAAGTCTCCTCCTCTCGATTGAGATATAACTTATGAGTTCAGTTGAATGACAGATTACTAAAATTTCAAGGGTAATCAATTATATGACTTATCTCATGAAGAAATCTACAATGATATAGGGCAAAACAAACCCTACTGGATAAACACAGAACATTTTGTGTGATATTTGGTGTTTGCAGTAGTAATGACTCCTCATGGATCATATATATATATATATATATGATCCCTCCTCCTACCCCTCAGCCTTCCCCCACAATCCACCCTTGCCCCATTACCACCTCCTCCAAGGCACGGTCTTCCATGGGGAGTTAGCAGAGCCTGGTACATTCAGTTGAGGTGGATCTTAAGTTCCTGTAGTTCAATTGTTCTTAATGATTGGTCTCTTTTTTGTTGTTGTTGCTGGTTTTTGTTTTGTTTTGTTTTGGTTTGGTTTTGTTTTCGAGACAGGGTTTCACTGTCGCTTTGGAGCCTGTCTTGGACTAGCTCCATAGACCAGGCTAGCCTCGAACTCACAGAGATCCGCCTGGGTCTGCCTCTTGAGTGCTGGGATTAAAGGCGTGCACCACCACCGCCCAGCAATGATTGGTCTTAATGAGAGCTGAATGACAATTTTCTATGCTTTCCTCACTGTACAGTAGCCGCCATGTTTCCATTAGCTAATGTATTTCTCATACCCCTGAGTTGGTCATATCATAAACACAATCTTATATCCATGTATGTGCGTGGAGAGTAGCTTATGTCTTTTGATTACAATGTATTCCTGGCTGAGGAGATAGTGTATTGGGTAAAAACTTGCTACACAAATATGGGGACTAGAGTTTGGCTTCTCAGCACCATGTAAAAGCCTGATATGGCTGCACATAAACACTACCCTAGTATATAGGGATTGAACAGGCAGATCTTCAGGGTTTAATGGTTAACTTTTATAGCAGAGATGGGTTATCCATCTCAGAACTTTCTGTTGAAGAAGCCAACTTGGGCATTTAACCTCCATACATGCCTGCAAAGGCCAGTGCATCTGCACACACACACACTCAAAACACACACAAACACACTCATAACATACACAAACACACAACATACATGAACACACTCATATTCATACACACAAAGTAAAAGTGTTTCCCTTACTTCTTAAAACATGAGCATTTACAATTTTTACACTGTAGCATTTGTAAAAAAATGACATACCTTTGTGTGTTTCAGACTTTGAATTTTGATCCTATCCCAGACTGGAGCTATGCATTACACTGCCCTCACTATCCCAGCCAGTCTCAGTGGCACAGCTCCCAGGCAGTAATGTGATTCCAGGAGTGAATAACTGATACTGTTGCCATATACTATGTTGCCAACAGTTTTTGGATATTTTGTTTTATGTGGTTATGATATGTCTATGGAATGTCACTCTGTGTGCACATGAGATAATTAAGACTATTATAAAACAGGCTTTCCTTAGGATAATTTGCCTCAACTATGATCTAATGAAAGTGTTCTGCAAATGTTTAAATTAGACTGTAATAGTTTTATGATACTCAGTAGGTTAGGTGTGTTACATGCATTTTTGGCACTCTTTTCAACTTATGTTGTATTAACAGGTCACTATCCAGTCATTCATTGAGAAAGATCTGTACATGTTAGTTCCTTCACTGCCAATAACTTACACAGCACTCTTATGCAAATTAGGATTCCCTTCTCCAGCAAGATTTTTAAATGGAAATTATTTTGCTTCTCTGCAACAAATAACATCTATCTATCATCTATCTATCTATCTATCTATCTATCTATCTATCTATCTAGGTTTTCAATATATTATAAGATATGCTTATTAAGTATGAAATAATAAAACTTTGAATTGTATTCAAGATGTTTAAACAATCATTTTAATAACAGCTTGTTGAGGCATAATTTTACATCTTATTTTTAATTAAATAAAATTAAATGTTTTGAGTCAATCCCTCATTTCCAGAAGAAGCAGTGACCATGTTAAAGCATCATGTCCTATTACCTTACCAAAAATTAGAGCCAGGAGTATCATACACTCAAAATTGGCTTAATGTAGCATCATCAGTCTTACATTTTATGCTTTTTTTATTATTTTTTTTATTTTACAACACCATTCAGTTCAACATAATAGCCACAGATTCCCCTGTTCTCCCAGTCTCGTCCCCCTCGCCCTCCACCCAGCCCACTCCCCATTCCCACCTCTTCCAGATCAAGGTCTCCCCGGAGGACCGGGATCGACCTGGTAGACTCAGTCCAGGCAGGTCCAGTCCCCCCCTCCCAGACCGAGCCAAGCATCCCTGCATAAGTCCCAGGATTCAAACAGCCAACTCATGCAATGAGCCCAGGACCCGGCACCAATGCACAGCTGCCTCCCAAACAGATCAAGCCAAATGACTGTCTCACCCATTCAGGGGGCCTGATCCAGTTGGGGGCCCCTCAGCCTTTGGTTCATAGATCCTGTGCTTCCATTCATTTGGTTATTTGTCCCTGTGCTTTATCCAACCTTGGCTTCAACAATTTTCACTCATATAAGCCCTCCTCTTTCTCACTAATTAGACTCCCAGCACTCCACCAGGGGCCTAGCGTGGATGTCTGCATCCAGATTCCTCAGTCCTTGAATGGGGTTTCTGACCCAACTATTAGGGTGTTTGGCCATCCCATCACAAGAGTAGGTCAGTCCCGGCTGTCTCTCGGCCATTGTCATCAGTCTTTTGTGGGGGTATCTTTGTGGATCTCCGTGGGCCTCCCTAGCTCTCTGCTTCTCCCCCTTCTCATGTGGTCTTCATTTACCATGGTCTCCTATTCCTTGTTCTCCCTCTCTTTTCTTGATCCAGCTAGGATCTCCCACTCTTTTTCCCTCGACCGTCGCCCTTCATTGTTCCCACTCATGACCAGGCTGTTCATGTAGATCTCATCCATTTCTCCGTTTCTTTTTTGGTGTCCCGTTTTCCAGGTAGCTTCACTGGTGATGTGAGTAGCAGTCCAGTCATCCTTGTTCCACATCTAGCATCTTCCTATGAGTGAGCACATACCAGATAAACTATTTAAATAGTCCAATAACCCCTAAGGAAATAGAAACAGTCATTAAAAGTCTCCCAACCAAAAAAAGCCCAGGACCAGATGGTTTCAGCTCAGAGTTCTACCAGATCTTCAAAGAAGAGTTAATACCAATACTCTCTAAATTGTTCCACATAATAGAAACAGAAGGAACATTACCAAACTCCTTCTATGAGGCTACAATTACCCTGATCCCTAAACCAAACAAGGATGCAACAAAGAAAGAGAACTACAGACCAATCTCCCTCATGAACATTGATGCAAAAATACTCAATAAAATACTGGCAAACAGACTCCAAGAACACATCAGAACAATTATCCATCATGATCAAGTAGACTTCATCCCAGGGATGCAAGGGTGGTTCGACATACAAAAGTCCATCAATGTAATACACCATATAAACAAACTCAAAGAAAAAAACCACATGATCTTCTCACTAGATGCAGAAAAGGCATTTGACAAAATCCAACACCCCTTCATGATAAAAGTCTTGGAGCAATCAGGAATACAGGGAACATACCTAAACATAATAAAGACAATATATAGCAAACCAACAGCCAATATCAAATTAAATGGAGAGAAACTCAAAGCAATTCCACTAAAATCAGGAACGAGGCAAGGCTGTCCACTCTCCCCATACTTATTCAATATAGTACTTGAAGTTCTAGCCAGAGCAATAAGATAACATAAGGAGATTAAGGGGATACAAATTGGAAAGGAAGAAGTCAAGCTTTCCCTATTTGCAGATGACATGGTAGTATACTTGAGTGACCCCAAAGATTCCACCCAGGAATTGATAAAGCTTATAAACACCTTCAGCAACATAGTAGGATACAAGATCAACTCAAAAAAATCAGTAGCCCTCCTATATACAATGGACAAAGAAGCTGAGAAGGCAATAAGAGATACATCACCCTTTACAATAGCCAAAAATGACATTTAATGCTTTTATTTTAAATATAAATAACACTGACATGTTTAGCATTTTATTTCTGTGTTCTGATTGGAATACATAATGTGTATGGTCAGTCATGTAACTTCTAGTGTTGAGTTTTCATATTTCCCATCCTCAATAAGTGTTTGATATAGAATTAATGCAAAATTATTAGATACAATAAATAATTAGTATCTACTTTTTCACAAATACATATATATATGTTACATATTATATTTACGATGTATATATTACAAATATACAAATGTACATATGTACATTATATATACAAATGTGTATGAATACACACATATATAATATTGTCTAGATAGTTTCTGCCTTATAATATTCTTTGAGAAAACAAAATGGTTTAAGGGATGGATGATTTTTCAACCACAATGTATTTAATAGTTTATGAGGCAAACTCTTGTTATAAAATTTGTTTAATTAAATTAGTTCACATGTTTTTAATCTTTGAGGTTTTTCTTAGGAAATTCTATTATAGCTGACCCAAAAGTACAAGTTAAATGTACAGCCATCAACATAAGCACTTCATTCTACTGAAACAAACCGAGTTGGGTCATTTTCTTCCTTCTCTGACTATTCTTTTATTCTCTAAAACAATGAAGTTATTCAGGATCTAGATGCTATTCTGTTTTTAAATCACTTGTTATATTCAGATAGATCAACTAATCTAAATGAGGCTTTCCTGGCATTCTAGAAAAATGCGTCAAATTGCATATCTGAATTTATATTTCAACCTAAATATGTAATGAGTATTTAAAATATAAAAATTAGGGACTGGAGTTAACTCAGTGGTTGAGTGCACTTGTTGTTCTTCCAGAAGAGCTGAGTTCAGTTCCCA